>NW_026880848.1:0-32781 GCF_032173495.1 Musca vetustissima
ATCCGCCATTTTATTGGACGGAATTTAACATGGATGGGCTCATTAGATCTGGCACGTAAAAAAACTAAAATCACGCGTGGTTCCACGGAATTTGAATAGACTTCCTTAATTTTAGACTCAAAAAATATGTTTTTTATAAAAATTTACGCACCAAATTTTCGTCTTTGGAACCCAATTGCAAAGAAGCTACGGTGAGCACATTCATGAAATATGCACTAAACGAAGCAGAATTACGAGTTCTACAATCCCATAATTAGTTTATTCCATTATCTGGATGCGCATCCTAATTATAAGAAAAATTCAAAAAACACGGAAAATACGGCTTCAAAATGTCAGCATCCATTTTGGGTGGATGCAGTGATTATATCGAAAAATCATACATTAGAACCATATTGTCCATGGGGTATTCTGCAACTTAGTCACGGATCACATGTGCGTGCGTTGTGTAGTTTAGCCACAAATCGGGAACGAACACAAAAAAACTCGTTGGCTTCAACACATTTTCACCCAGTTTTTTACATTACCACCATCACAGCTTCCACGCAACTTATTATTTATTACCAATATTTTAAGATTTTGACAAGAACACTTCATTTTATAGAACTGAATTTAAATTATATGCAATATGTTCATATTTCGCGAGTTATAACCTTGCAAACCTCAGCTTCAAGGAATTTAAAAGATTTTTGTAATTTCCCATATGCACAAAGACATTAGACTCAAGAACTCAAAATACCGAAAATTGGGGGTACCCTTATATGGGGACTACCAGAAAAAAATGGATCTATATTTATCATTTTTAGTGGAGAGATTTGCTGCCCAATATGAACTTAAATTACTAAATTACAGCCAAATCGGTCGAAAAATGCGATAAAAACCCTCAAAATTTCAGACCTCATCTGTCGGCACAGTAGAGTTGATATAGTTTTGTCCAAGCAAAAATAGAGACAATTTTATTTTCCATTCATTATTATTGACTACAATATAAATTTTGCATTTATGCTTCCGTTTTTTAAAAGTGAATAAAGTTCCAGATTTAAAACTGAAAAGAACAACACGATATCTTTTGGCCACCAGTGTAGCTCCCATACATAATTTTGCTCGATTTCATACAAATGATACACCACAAATTTAGTTTCGTCTAAATCTATTTCAATGATCCTAAAAAATGCTATGTCTGTTCTATCTACAGGATATTGTACATATGACCATATCTTGTATGTACCCAAAGACGTGAAGGGTATCATATAGTCAGCACCATCCGATTTTTAAACTGTTCTTACTGGTTTTCCAAAGAGGCCATTTAATATAAAATAATAGTGAATTCAATTGGGAGATTAATATATTCAACATTTTTTCAGTGGTTAATTTTTAGTTTGTTGTCACCAATCGGTAAGATACACATGAACATTTTGAAGAAATTATAATGTAACTTGATAAAAGATCACTTTTTTTCTACAAAACTTCTATCCTCTTTCAATAAATGTCTTCAATATTAAACAAAAACTCAAAAATATGTATCACATTAAAAACATATTATTGTCATTCAATTTATTTATGCATATTCAAATAATATTCATTAAAAAATACCTTACTTTATATCACAATGATATTCCGCAAAAAAATGCACTTAAAATAAAACGGAAATTAAAACTCTTCTTGAAGAACGGAATGCAGTTTCGGATTTCTCTCCTTTGCATTCATATTCGGTAAGTTTCATAAAATTCTGTTATCTCTTTAA
This sequence comes from Musca vetustissima, assembly GCF_032173495.1. Lineage (NCBI taxonomy): Eukaryota > Metazoa > Arthropoda > Insecta > Diptera > Muscidae > Musca > Musca vetustissima. The sequence goes on from NW_026880848.1 coordinate 1,742, forward strand.
TTTAATCACTACACTTCACCTTTTGTTGAATTACAGCTGTAAAAGCACAAAAGAAACGAACCGACAACAGCAGTAACAACAACGACAAAAAAACAAAACAAATAATAAGGAATTGCTGGGATAGGATGTTGTTGTTGGTGGGTATTCGTGATGGAATCTCAACTCATCATCTGTGATGACAACATATGAGATGTTTACTTTCACATACCCACAGATGCATATACATATATAATATTTTTATGGCAGACAAACAAACAGTCATGTTTACACAACCGAGTCATAGTTTACATTTCAGTTATGAAGTAAACGGCATTGAAACAGGCAGTTGGAGTACAGAGAACAGTGGAAGAGTTTTAAAACTGCTATCAACGTTAATAATATTTAAAGATTAATTTTTAATTTAGAGGCCCGATAATGGGTAATATCGGGCCTCTAAATTAAAAATTAAAAATCCTTGCATTATAGTTAGTGAATTTGAAGAGTTTTTTTTAACGTTGCGAAATCAACCGCAGATGATTTTATCTTTCGTCTTTGTCAACCTTGTAAACCTCGTATTTGGGGATAGTTAAGCTACGCCAGTGATTTAAATACTTCGCTTTCATCTTTCTCAGTGTAAGGAATTATCTCTGCACCAAAGGACACACGTCTTTTGATGGCCGAACAGATAAGAAGTGATGATGTAGTTGTTTACTTTAAGATTGTAATGCTTGTGTCCACACAACTATGAACTGAAAGACGACCATTATTCCTGCAAGAGAATCATATGGAACTAAGTCTTTGTATATATAGCGTTAAACTCTGTAATAAAGAAAATAAGTCAATATACACAATCCATTGTAGTTTCTTTGTTAGTAAAGAAGAAATAATGATATTTCATTATTTCTTCTTTACTGAATATATATTTCAGAAATTGCAGAAATTGCTTGAACTTCCGAAAAAATGTTATTGTTTTACCCTCCACCATGGTATGGAGGGTATATTAATTTTGACATTCCATTTGTTACTCACCGAAATTTTTATTTCCGACCAAAGTATATAAATTCTATTATAGGGTAAATCTCTAAGGCGGTCTGGCTATGTCTGTCTGTCCGATTGTTGAAACATAAAGTTTTCTTTTGTCTTAAGGGAACCCCACCCATTCTCAACTTTTTATTTTTAAGATTTTAAATGGACTGGTAAATGAATACCAATGCTTGTTAAGGTTTGTAACTTTGCACATATATATTTGAAGATTTAAAAAGGAAGAAAAATAATTTACAAAAAATGTTTGTTGTTGTCTTGTTGTTGTTTTTTGTCCTTATTTTTAATGGCGGGCATGATAACTCCCCACTGGAACATCGGAATCCGAAAATTCCAACGGTGTTAGAAAGAGTCCATGTCTGGCTCTCGTATGAACTAGGATTATTGACTTCGCCCTAAAATTAACAAAATGGCAGACCTTTGAAAAAATATTTTTGGAAAATCGCCGATTTTTGACCAAAAACCAAGTTAAAAAATAAAGAAGTTCTTCACCGACTGGCTTTATCCTAGTTCATACGATAGCTATACACTCACGGAGAAACGTGTAAAAATTTGAAATCGATTGGGTTATTAGTTTTTAAGTTATCGTGCCCGCCATTCGCAAAAAAATGTTTTGAGAAAAACGTGTTTAAAGTTTGAGAAGCCCTTTAGCCGTCACTTGATGCTGACACAATAAATCGGCTATATATTCAAGAGTTCTTGAGATTTTCACTTGAAATTTTGTAGGGACATTCTTGAATTAGTGTAGATTCGAATTAAATCAAATAAATTTTTGACCCCGAGAATGGGGGGGTCCCCTTAAGGCAGACCAAGTTCGAATATAGGTCAAAGCGTTGAGGCATAGCCTTATAACAGTATCCCCAATTTTCAATATTGGTAAATTTTTTAAGGTAGCTCCCATATAACGGTACCAATGTTTGTGCAGTTTTTTACTAAAACGTCAATAAAAATTTGTTCTTGATCAGAATAAAATTCTATGTCGATTAACGATGTGGTTGTGCATACACATAGCAAGTGTTCCTGGATGTTTGGTATTACAAATGGATATCTGGGTCCATGTTTTGGACCCGTACCCCTCAATATTCGGGAATTTGGGGATTTTGGACACGTTTTCCAGCCGATTTGCCTGTAATTTGGTATTTTAGGTTTTCATTGAATAACACATATCCATACCAAAAATTATTAATACTAACCCAAGTTTCAGGGTAGCCCCCATATGACGGTACCCCCCAATATTCGATATTATAAGTATTTTGGTACCTATCAATATTCCGTTTATTGGGGATTTTGGATACGTTTTGAAACCGAATTGTATGTAATTAGGTATTTTAGGTTCTCATTGAACAAAACATATACATACCAATGCTATTAACGTTGACCCAAGTTTCAGGGTAGACTCTATATAACGGTATCCCCCAATATTCGGTTTTCTAGGTACCAGAAAATATCAACATTGATCTTCGATTCATTATGTTTAGAATTATTATAATTTCTTTTTCCCACGAATTTTTCGGTATGTTCAAGGTGCTATCATAACATGAGATTTTTTCCTAGGAGCCTCCATAAATTTAAGATATTTTGATTGTCAACCTAATGGTGGAGGCTATAAAAAGTTCGGCCGGGCCTAACTTAACATAGTTCTTACTATGATTTGATATCGACGTTGTGTGTACTTTAAAAAAATTATGTGGGGTTTCCCAAATATTATTGAAATTTTTATTAAAATAAAAAAATTAAGAATTATTTTGTAACTACAGAATAATAAAAATAAGTATAGAAATTGAAGTTCGAATAGTACTTTTGACACAAATTGGACACTCATGCTGACTAATTAAAAAAACATCTAAGACGATCTGTTGTAATCATTCTACCGTCGGAAGATATCGAGATAAAAACTGGATCGTCGAGAATGAACTATATCGGCCCGCATTTAGGTATAGCACCCATATAATGATACTAACCGATTTTCGATAATTTTAATATTTAGCGTGAACAAAGGTATTGTGATGCAAAATATTAGGTTCGGAATTGAGCTATATCGGTCCTCAATTTGGTAATTCCTGCACGAAGTAATGAATATTGGTCCCGCTTTAGGTATAGCCTCCAGACACGTACGCATATATATATATATATATATATATAACCTTCACCACACTGTGGTACAGGGTATTATGTCTTTGTGCATATGTTTGCAACAGGTAAAAGTAAACGAGATAGACACATGGTTCCTTTTGAGAATATGCATAGAATCACTTTTTAAGTCAATTTATGCATGTCAGTCCGTCCGTCTGTCTGTCCATGTTAAATTGTAAACAAAGTACAGGTCGCATTTATTATCCGAATTGGATAGGATTTGGCATACGTCACTTATTTAGCCCAAGGACGAACCCTATCGAAATTGGAAAAGTCGGTTCAGATTTAGATATAGCTCCCATATATATTTTCGTCCGATTTAAGGTAAATGGTGCTTCAAAGTCCCTAAATATCTTTCGATTTTCACGAAATTTAGAACAGCGTAATGAATTAGGTTTGGAATGATGTGTGTTAAGTTTCGTGAAAATCGGTTCCGATTTGGATACAGCGCCCATATATATTTTTGTCCGATTTGAGGAAAATGGTGCGCCAAAGTCCCTAAATATCTTTCGATTTGCACGAAATTTGGCATATCGTTCTGAATAAAGTCTAGAATGATGTGTGTTAAGTTTCGTGAAAATCGGCCCCGATTTTGATATAGCTCTCATATATATTTTGTCCGATTTAAGGAAAATGGTGTTCCAAAGTTTACATATATCTTTCGATTTCCACGAAATTTGGTACATCGTACTGAATGAAGACTACAATGAAGTGTATTAAGTTTCCTGAAAATCGGTTCAGATTTAGATATAGCTGCCATATACATTTTCGTCCGATTTAATGTAAATAGTGCACCAAAGTCCACATATATCTTTCGTAATGAACTTAGTATACGTTTAGATAATCTAGAATGTAGAAAGTTTTATTGAGATCTATTCAAATTTGGATAGAGTTACCATACATATTTTCTCCCGATTTTAAGTAAATGATGCACCAAAAATTCAAAATGTGGCCGATATTCTGTGACAAGTTTCGTTGAAATCGGGTTAGATTTCGATATAGCTTTTATAAATATTTTCGTCCGATTTGAAGTAAATGGTGCACAAAGCTCCTCATGCTTATCAGATATGTATCCAAATAATCAACGGGTATCCGATTGATATATGCTTTAAATTGATTTACATAATTTTGTCCCATTATAAGAAGCAACTCTATATCTGACCAAATGAAAAATTTAGTATAGGTTGGAGAAATATATGTTTATGGGTCCAATTTCATTTTACTGATCCTTCAAAAAGACGACATCTGTAAAGATACATATGTAGAATATCCCCAAAGTGGTGAAGGGTATCATATATTCGGCCCAGTCCGACTTTACTACATTCCTTACTGTTTTTTTTTTTTGCAAATTTTTACATTGAACAAGCCGCTACCACCCACTCTCCGAAATGAAATCCATTGTACTTTAAGGATTTGACACAAATGTTCCACCATACTATGCGTTGTCAAAATCGGTCCACGTTTTTTTAGATTTAGGAAAAAATGGTCTACAACCATCGCTTGGTAAATTTATTTCTAATGTCCCCTTTATAAATATCCCAGCCTCATTATCTTTAGTATGGTTCCATGTAATGTTGGGACCTTTATAACACGTAGCTTTCACTATACCTATGGTGGAGGGTATCACAAGTTAGACATGGCCAAACTTAATCGTTTTGACCCGTGTCTTTTGAAATTGCTGAAAATCGGTTCAAATTTAAATAAAACTCCGATTTTATTTTCGTCCGAATTTATGTAAATGGTGCACCAATCGCGTAATGTTTGTACGATTGGGACGAAATTTAGCAAATCGTATTGAAAAGAGTATAGATTGACGAGTGTAAACTTTCATTAAAATCGGTTTAAGTTTAAATATGTTTCCTTACTGGTTTGTATTAAAAAATATGTATATAGTGATGACCTCGATATTGGATAATAACAGACTATAAGTTCTTCCTATCAAAAAGTTTGAATATTGGTTAAAGTTCCATCGGAGCACTCTACATAAAGATACCCACATTATTCAATATTTCAGGCATTTTTTTTTAAACGAATTGCTTTTAATTTCATATTTTGGTTTGTCAAATAGTTGCGTAATATTTGTTAAAATAACGGCCCATGAGCAGGTATAGACCCCATTTAATGTAACATGCTCCTTTTTTTGAGAATTTCAGGCTCTTTTGCATTTTAATTGTCCATATCACTTTTTCCAACCGAAGGGACTACATTTTAGCACTATGAAGTGGCTGTAATTAGGCATTCCAGGACCTTGGTGGGTAAATTCACGTATTTGCAGACTATTTTCAATATTAGACCATGTCCCTATACAGGCCCCATACAAAAGTCGATCGCCCTTTTCCACATGAACAACATCCTATACCAATTTACCAACCTCAATGTCTGTATTCTTTTTCATTAGTTTTCAATATATAAACATCGGGAATGTTTGTCATTTAATTTTCATGCAATTTGTATTTAATTAATTTTGAATTTAACCCAAATAACATTGACATTTGATATAACGTTGTCTGTGATGTGCTTAAAAAATCAGCATATTCAATTTGTTTATATTTATTTACAAAACAGCAAAATAATTGCTATGAGGTACGACAAAACAAATTAATTAAATTGAATATCTGCTGGCAGCATTTTGTAAAAAAAAATTAAAACAATTACTAAAAGTTGATATGTTAAATTTAAATAATTTCACTTACACTATTGCAATCAGAAAATAATAAAATAAATGAATAGCAAAAATGTAGGCATATAGCATGGCAGTGGGTCTTGGGGTGAGTCTCGGAGATAATTACTGAGTCCCTATATTTTTACTGATTTCTAAAAATATTTAATAGTCATAAATATTCTTAGAAATATTTAAATGCCATAAAATTGACCATCAAATTGTAGTCCACATGAATTTAAATTCAGCAACCACCTTTAACTTACCTCAACTATGTTACGAACATAACTAAAAATACCTTAATACTAAAATTCGTATAGCAAACTTGTTCACAACCAAAAATTAATGGGATCATGACATGCGGAAAATATATACTTCACAATGAACGGAACAACAACAGATCTAATGGAATTCTTAATAGTCGTGAAAGCAATGCATGGTTGTGGTATGCATTGCTTTCACGACTTCTACAACTTCATTAATAGCTGCTCTTGTAATTCCGTGTTCAACCACAAAAGCGCAGCAAAAAAATAATTGAGGCAATCTTCGACAACATCACAAACCAACAATCATTTAATAGAATTTCAAGTTTTGTGTTCGGAAATTGTGGGGAAATTGATTGGCAGCGGTAACAATATCGCCCGCCATGTTCAGCTCTGAGTCATGGATGTTTAATTCCGTTCGCAAAATGTTTCGAATGGATGATGGCAACGAAATGTGGTAGGTAAATACTGAATGTTGTTTTTGTTGGTAACATGTTAAATGTAAAATACCAAAACCGAGCAATCAATGATGTTGTTAGTTACATCAACCAACCATCGAACTACTTGCAAACAGCTGACTTCCTCATTTGTGTCGTATTAAATTGAGATGTCATGCCAGAATATGGGTCACACATTTAACAATGCATTTTAAATGTTAGGAGGAGATTGAAAATCCGATATTTTGTTGATTGAAATCAAGTTCAGGAATAAAAAAATTTTAATTTATTTTAATTTCAAAAACATACTTTAATACATTAACAAAGGATCAACCTGTAACCAAGTTAGAAGGTAGTGCCATATAACGCACGAACTGCGACCAAATACCAAATTATTCAATCTAAGTTCGATATTATTTAATCTTTATTTATATACTAGCAGGACCCGTGGCACTTCGCTGCCCCTTCCAAAGGCCAAAAAAGTAAATCCATGTTATGGTATTAATAATATATTAATTTGCAATGATCTAGGATTGAAAGATGAGGGATTATGATTATTAGAACAAAATCCCAAAGCTTTTGGTTTGAAAAAATTTACATGAAAATAATGAACAGAACGCAGTACATAAAACGACTTAGATGGATGTTTTTGTTATCAGTAATAGGATCAGCGAATAAAAATTAAAGGTGTATCTAAATTTAACGTGCCTTCTAGATGATCAAACGATTTATAATTAAAATTCAAAATATTCACTTCGGTGTTTTTTAAGCCAAAGAACATTTTTTCCAAAGTAAATATGTTTTCACAAACTGGAAAAAACAGCAAGGAAAGTAAATTGGGACTGGGCCGACTATATGATACCCTTCACCATTTTGGGTATATTCTACAAATGTATCCTAACAGACGTCGCCATTTTGAAGGAACATTAACATGAAATTGAACGAAACGAAATTTGTCTATATCTAAACCGACTAACATCAATCCCTACACATGTCATTCTGCAACCTATGCTTAATTTTGTAAATCGATTTAAAGCAAACTTGACACACGCTATTAGGTATATTGCTCGGTTTAAAATTTAATCTCAATCCATTGATTACATGGTGTAAATTTTTCATGAACCGAATTCAAGGAAAGTTACCAGAGATTAATTTATATCGGACAAACATATATATGGAAGCTACATCTAAATCTGAACAGATTTTCACGAAACTTTGCTAGAATATTCTAGACTTAATTCAGTACGCTATGCCAAAATTCGTGCAAATCGAATGATTTTCAGGGGCTTTAGTGCACCATTTACATAAAATCGGACGAAAATATATATGGGAGCTATATCTTAATCTGAACCGATTTTCACGAAACTTAGCATACAGCATTCTTGACCTAATTTAGTAGGCTGTACCAAATTTCGTGCAAATCGAAAGATATCTAGAGACCATTTACATTAAATAGGGCAAAAATATATATGGGAGCTATATCTAAATCTGAACCGATTTTTATGAAACTTAGCGCAATCATTTTAATTCAGTACGCTATGCCAAAATCTATCTAAATCGTTTTTCACGAAACTTCGCACACATCATTCTAAGCTATGCCAAAATTAATGCAAATGGAATGATATATAGCGATTTTGGTGTGCCAATTATAGAGGCGCCATTTACATAAAATCGGACGAAAATATATATGGGAGCTATATCTAAATCTAAACACATTATTCTAGACTTAATTCAGTCCGCTTTGCCAAAATTCGTGCAAATCGAATATTTATAGCGAATTTGGTGTACCAATTACCTAAAATCGGTTGAAACTATATATGGGAGCTATATCTAAGCTGAACCGATTTTCACGAAACATAGCATAGCGACTTGTACTTTGTTTACAATTTAACATCAACAGACGGACGGGCGGACAGAGCTATATCTAAATCTGATTTTCACGAAACTTAGCACAAATCATTCTAGACTTAATTCAAAACGCTGTGCCAAAATTCATGTAAATCGAATATTTATAGCGACTTTGGTGTACCAATTACCTAAAATAGGTTGAAACTATATATGGGAGTTGTATCTAATTCTGAACCGATTTTCACGAAACTTAGCATACCTCATTCTTGACCTAATTTAGTAGGGTGTACCAAATTTCGTGCAAATCGAAAGTTATATAGAGACCATTTACATTAAATCAGACACAAATATATATATATATATATATATATGGGAGCTATATCTAAATCTGAACCTATTTTCATGAAACTTAGCACAATCATTCTAGACTTAATTCAGTACGCTATGCCAAAATTCGTGCAAATCGAATGATATATAGCGACTTTGGTGTACCAATTACCTAAAATCGGGCGAAAATATATATATATGGGCAATATTGCCAATTTTTTAACATAGCTGAAGCGGAGGTTCACCCCTTTATAACTCGGGAACTACTTAAGTATATGGAAAAAGTGAATAGTTTTGGGTTAATTGATCTGTCGTTGCAAACTGCTCATGATATTGACCTCCAAACTTTATTTTGGTGGAAGCTGTGTCTACTTTAATGTAAAAAAATGTGTAAAAACACGTTGAGGCGAACCAGTTTTTTTATGTTCTCTATCGATTTGTGACTAAGCCACTCATTGCACGGTCTTCGTGTCAAAATAAAACTAGAAGCCAACAAAATGGGGACTACGCCCCTTATGTATCATTTTTCAAAATTTTCACTGCATCTACCTTTAAATGATGCTGACATTTTGAAGCTCGATTTTGAGTGTTTTTTTAATTATAATTCTAGCTTTAATACGCAAACAGGAATTTCTAAAAATCGATTATAAGATTATTGTAGTCGCGAATCTGCGTCATTTGATATGTATTTTGTGTATGTAGTATGCACAGCTTCAGAGTAATACTCATCCGAAGGTGCGAATTTTGTGCGATCAAATTTCTAAAAAACCTATTTTTCGGTCCAAATTTTTAGATCTGTCAACCGAATGATATGGGTACCCGCGATCAATAAGGTTTTTTACGTTTCGGATGATATAAAATCTTCTTCGTGAAAATCCATCTATTAGAACGGCGGGAACTGGCCTTCCAAAAACACGAAATTTGGCAAAAAATGTTTTTGAAAATATCGCGGATTTATTTGCGTTTTCTGTGTATCATTTCCGCTTCAATAAATGACCTCATATGGATTTTGATCTTTTTCGAAAAGAGAACTTTAAAAACTTCAGCCGAAAGAGAGATGTACGCAATTTATCTCAAAAATAGATTTTGCTGGCACATCCATGGTTCTTAATGGACCACATTGAAATCGGTATAGATCGATGTATTTTTTTAGGGTGCACACCGAAATCGGATGCGCGTTAATGGCATATGGAGTTTTTGGAAATTATTCGCGTTTTACGATTTTTTGGGTATTTCATTGCAACGTGTGGCACATCTTAGCCGTCAAATGAAATTTCGCAAAATATGCATGTATTGGAAGATAAACTTCAGTACTTCCTGGAAACCGCATGCGCATCAAATGATTTTGAGAATTACGCGATTTAGACGCAATTTATCTCAAAAATAGTGTGAGCTGGCACATCCATGGTTCTTAATGGACCACATTGAAATCGGTATAGATGGATATATTTTTTTAGGGTGCACACCGAAATCGGATGCGCGTTAATGGCATATGGAGTTTTCGGAAATTATTCGCGTTTTACGATTTTTTGGGTACTTCAATGGAACGTGTGGCACATCTTAGCCGTCAAATGAAATTTCGCAAAATATATATGGATTGGAAGATAAACTTCAGTACTTCCTGGAAACCGCATGCGCATCAAATGATTTTGAGAATTACGCGATTTACACGCAATTTAAAATGTACATTTCATAATGTTATTTTATTTTAAGATTTATTCCTATTTATAGAATTCTAAGATTAATTGGAAGGGTCTTGATATAATCCGCAAAGCGTATACTTATACACAAAAAGTGATTATTATTATATATGTCAATTTTTCGGCGAAAATCGGGTAAAATAGCAGAATAACCCCAACATTTTTTTCTGAAATTTCTTGTATACAATTAAAAAAATAAATATGATGACATTATTTTTTCGAACCAAAAACAAATATTTTTCCTCAATATCTTGTTTTGTTGTCGCTGTGATTTAGAAACCGCTACTCGGACTTGTGTGATTTTGATATCATTTGATTCATCATGGTGTTTAGATTATGTAGATATTTTTAAATTATTTTTTAGGTGTGTGTATGTCATTAATATAATGAAAATATTGATGTAATCTGCTATATTTTTTTTATTTTTCTCATATTTCGCGAATATTTGCAACTTTATCGTGATTATTATAATATATTCATATTCTTATTTTACGGAGGAAGATATATATCAACGTTTTTGGTCAATATAATAAACGGCGTAATTTTAAGATTTTTTTCTTATGCTCAAAATTAAAACCTCGATAACTTTTGCGCGCATCAACCAATAATTTGATCGCGAACGGTTTCGGAGTCAGGTCATTTTTCTCTATATGTGTACCAAAAATCATTGATGTGCCACAAAAACAAAAAAGCTGATTTTTTGAAAATGGAATATTAAAAAATTATATGCCCATATATATATGGGAGCTATATCTAAATCTGAACCGATTTTCACGAAACTTAGCACACATTATTCTTGACCTAATTTAGTAGTCTATACCAAAAAATTTCGTGCAAATCGAAAGATATATAGGGATCATTTCATGCATAAATCGACTCAGAAAGTTATTCTAAGCTTATTCTCAAAAGGAACCATGGGTCTATCTCGATTTCTTTTGCCTGTTACAAACATATTCACAAAGTCATAATACCACGAAACACATTTTGGTGAAGGGTATATAGGGGGCAAATGTGTGTACAGTACTAATTTGTGTATACAGTCCAAATTATTTAAATCGCTTCGTGCTCAAATTTTACGAATTCTGTCATCAGTAATGTGTACAGTACTATTTTGTGTATAGAGTCCACATTATTTAAATCTCTGCGTACTCGTATTGTACGAACACTGTCATCAGTATCACTTTTTTGATTGATATTTCCACCTTTATCATTTTCATAACAACAAATTGGAAATTGGCAACTTAGTAAACATCTGTGGTTTGTATATTTACTAACACGTTGCTATAATTGCTAATTCTTTGCTATAATCGCCAATTCTGATCTAAAAAAGGTGGCAATTTGTATGGGGGCTACTGTTTCCCTTGCCCCATCAAAAAATTAAGTACCCTATGTTACCACAAATGTACTCAAAAATCGACTGTGAAAATTTCATGAAAATCTGAAACAAACAGAAATTGATTTATATATATATTGAAAATTTTGTCTTTTGATATTTGTATCTTCTTGCTAAATAAAAATGTGTTTAATAACGTGCTGGCGCCTTTCCCACACAAATAATTAAAATTTTGGCGAAAATGAATTATACCCTACAAAACTCTGTTGTACGGGTATTATAGCGTTGGGTGGTCTCAAGTTTGTAACTCCGCGAAATATTGGTCCTAGACCCACCTTTTAGTATACCGATCATATCTAAACAAGATGAGCCGATAGCAACTCCCCTGTAGTTAAATATATCCCTTAATTAAATTAAGTTAATTTAATAACTTAGTTGTATGTTTTACAACAGAAACCCTAACATATATAAAACCAACAACTGCCCAACTTTTCTTTCTTTCAATATATCTATCTACAACCTGTTTTTGCTTTCATATCCACAAAATGCAAACTTTGTTTTTTGTTTCTCTATTGTAGTTGCTATTGTATAGATAGATACCCTCTAACCACCGAGTTTTATTAGAAACGATTTATGTATTTTATGCTCTCATAAATGTTTCAGCCTTTGTTTTCAGGCATATTGTCGGTCCGTAGGTAGGTAACTACAATGCGAATGGCAAAAGGTGCCAACAAAAAATTTGCAGAATAGAGAGCAATAAAAACCACACAAAATGGAGATATGAAACACCAGCGACCACCATCATTCGAATACAATCATGAAACCAGTAAGGAAAGTAGTAAAGTCGGACGGAGCCGACTATATGATACCCTTCACCACTTTGGGTATATTCAACAGATGAATCCTAACAGACGTCGCATTTTTAAAGAACCAGTAAAATGAAATTGGATCCATAAACATGCAATAAATCGGACGAAAATATATATGGGAGCTATATCTAAATCTGTCCGATTTTCATGAAACTTAACACACATCATTCTAGACCTAACTCATTACGCTGTGCCAAATTTCGTGCTAATCGAAAGATTTTAAGGGACTTTGGTGTACCATTTACATTAAAATCGGACGAAAATATATATGGTAGCTATATCTAAATCTGAACCGATTTTCAGGAAGCTAGAGCTAATTCATTACTCTATGCCAAATTTCTTACAAATCGAAAGATATATAGGGACTTTGGTGCACCATTTACATTAAATCGGACGAAAATATATATGGGAGCTATATCTAAATCTGGACCGATTTTCAGGAAATTTAACACACATCATTCTAGAGCTAATTCATTACGCTATGCCAAGTTTCGTGCAAATCGAAAGATATATAGGGACTTAGGTACACCATTTACATAAAATCGGACGAAAATATATATGGGGGCTATATCTAAATATGGACCAATTTTTCCCAATTTCAATAGGGTTCGTCCTTGGGCCAAATAAGTGACCTATGCCAAATCTCATCCATATCGGAACATAAATGCGAACTGTACTTTGTTCACAAAAATACATGGACGGACGGACAGACGGACATGCGTAATTCGACTCTGAAAGTGATTCTATGCATATTCTCCAAAGGAACCACGTGTATATCTCGTTTTCTTTTGTCTGTTACAAACATAGGCACAAAGAAATAATACCCTGTACCACAGTGTGGTAAAGGGTATAAAAAGCTGCAACTGTTGTTCACCTCATGTTTTTAGAACAAATGAAAGTAAAAATTTTTGTTTGGAATACCTTGCGGTAATGGCAGCGAACACCATTCAACAATGCTGGGTGGGTGGTATTGCATTTCAAGTACTTTAAAGATAAAATTGTTTGGCTGTAATTTAATAGTTAGCCACATATATCTGAAGATTTTTTTCGCCAAAAACATGTGACAAAGTCTGGTATTATGATCGAGATAATCCATGAAACGATACTGAACAGCAACTACAGTCTTCAAAGTTGTAAAGCATACAAAATATTGCGGAAGGGTCGCAAGTCTAGTGGACGTATAGGATTAAAATTCTGTCCTGTACATATCTATCCTTTTTAAGCAGAACTCTAATGCCTTGAGGAAACCTCCCTCATTCTCAAATTAAAATTTTCATGATTTTCAATGGGCTGGTAAATTGGTGTATATCTGTCTATGGTTGGGATATCCTCTGGTAGACAAGCATAAGTCTATATTTGCTTGTTCCGAGAGACATCAGCCGAAATCTATTTTAGATAAATTCCTGGGTGAGAACTTCACGATGAGATCTAATCTCTCTCAGTGATTTTAGATTAACTCTAATTGGAGTGACATATCGGCACTATTGACGAATAGCTCCACGTGAGCCTTTGTATCGGTACCACAGTTATTGCAAACAAACACTTAGATTGTTGTTACCCGCTTATTTGACATAGTCAATGACGTTTGTTTTGGTTGTATGTTATTGTTCACATATAATCATTGGTGGTTACTGGGCATGAAACCGAATTAAACTAAATAATTGGTATATCAACTCGTTAAAATACATGTCAATCCGATAGACGTACGGATATTGGTTTAACCAATATGTTAAATCGTGCAACACATATTTAAATCTGGACCGATTTAAAAAAAGCTTTCATGCATTATTCGGTATGATACTTTGGATATTTGGTGCATAATTTGCATAACATCAGTCGTAATTACATATGTGAGCTATATCTAGATCCGAACCGATTTCCACAAAAAAAAAATGCGCACTTCCTTCTTAATTCGGCACACTGTGCAAATTTTGTCGAAATCGGACGTAAACATATACGGGAGCTATGTCCACATTTGAACGATTTTCAGCAATTTCAATAGGGTTCGTCATTCATATTCACCTCATTCCGGTCATAAATGCAGTCTGTGTTGTACCCTACACCATAGTATGGAAGGTATATTAAGTTAGTTTTTCCGTTTTTAACTCATCGAAAAAATCATTTCCTACCATATAAAGTATATATATATATTCCTGCACAGCGTAAAATTTTATGACATGTTAGTCTTTCTGTTTAATTCACTCTAGCCTGTAAACAAATTGAGATATATCGCTAAAATTTTACATAGAGTTTTATTTTGTCGGCAGGCAGGTCAAATTCTATAAGCATAGCCCCATATATTGGTATTTTTGGGGTTTTTAACGCTTACAAAATCTCCACCCTAAAAATTATTAACATCTGTACATTTTTTCGGCTAACACCCATATAAAGGTTCCCAAAACAATTTCGATATTTTGGCATTTTAGGCCCTCATATAACAATACACCTAACACGAATTCGCTGTAATTTGGTATTTTAGATTTTCCCACCAAAAATTTCCTCCTACATTTTATATTAAAATAGTTAACTCTTTTATTTCGCGTTTTAAGGGTTGTTCCTATATAAACGTATTTCTCTGTAGTATTGGGGATATTCTAAACTGAAAATTGACAGTTTATATCTTGTAAAGTATGGAATTTTCCGACAATTTAGGCAATTCTGTTGTTATCATACTAACTTTGGGGGTATCAAAAAACAAAACTGAATGGTCAGTTTTGAGAATGAGCTATATCGGTTAACATTAGGCATCCCAATTTTCGATATTTTAAATGTCAAGTGCGAAAATGGCATGGAGACAAATACTAAAAAGTTCGGTTTGAAAATGAGTTATATGGGTTCAAATTTATGCATAACGCCGGATTTTCGGTCTCCTTTTTGGTATCATCACATATAACCACACAGCAGGGTTTTGAGAATTTCAGACACATGTTATAAATGTCCGTCCACATTTTAGATTTTTGAGATTTCAAAAAAGAAAAATCCCTATTAAAAGTTGCTGCGATTTATATTTGGAAAAAATTGTATACATTTTTTACATAGGTTCATTTATGTTTTATGTCTAAAGATGATTGCATCGAAATTTTTAGTCACTTGAGGTTGAAAGTTGTATTCTATCATATATAATAGTATCAATGATGGAGGTATCAACAATTTGACAAGGCCAAATTTAACGGTTTTTATACCCTTCACCACACTATGGTACAGGGTATTATGTCTGATAGACACATGGTTCCTTTTGAGAATATGCATAGAATCTCTTTCTGAGTCGATTTATGCATGTCCGTCCGTCCGTCTGTCCGTCTGTAGATGTTAAATTGTAAACAAAGTCCAGGTCGCATTTATGATCCGATTTGGATGAAATTCGGCACAAGTCACTTATTTGGCCCAAGGACGAACCCTATTGAAATTGGGAAAAATCGGTTCAGATTTAGATATAGCTCCCATATATATTTTCGTCCGATTTAAGGTAAATGGGGCACCAAAGTCCTTCTATATCTTTTGATTTGCACGAAATTTGGCACAGTGTACTGAATTAGGTCCAGAATGATTTGTGCCAAGTTTCGACAAAATCGGTTTAGATTTAGATATAGCTCCCATATATAGCTTCGTCCGATTTATGGTAAATGGTACACCAATGTCCCTATATATCATTCGATTTCCACGAAATTTGGCGTAGAGTACTAAATTAGGTCCGGAATGAAGTGAGCTAAGTTTCGTGAAAATCGGTCCAGATTTAGATATAGCTCCCATATATATTTCCGTCCGATTTAAGGTAAATGGTGCACCAAAGTCCCTATATATCATACGATTTGAACGAAATTTGGCATAAGGTACTGCATTAGGTCAATAATGATGTGTACAAAGTTTCGAGAGAGTTAGTTCAGATTTTGATATAGCTCCCATATATAGTTTCGTCCGATTTAAGGTAAATGGTGCACCAAAGTCCCTATATATCATACGATTTGCACAAAATTAGGCATAGAGTACTGAATCAGGTCCAGAATGATGTGTGCTTAATTTCTTGAAAATCGGTCTATATTTAGATGTAGCTCCCATATATAGTTTCGTCCGATTTAAGGTAAATGGGACACCAAAGTCCTTATATATCTTTCGATTTGCACGAAATTTGGCATAAAGTACTGAATTAGGTCAAGAATGATTTAGGTCAAAAGCGGGTCAGATTTATATGTAGCTCCCATATATATTTTCGTCCGATTTAAGGTAAGAGGTTCTCCAAAGTCCCTATATATCATTCGCTTTCCGCGAAGTTTGGCATAGTGTACTGAATTGGATCCAGAATGAAGTGTGCTAAGTTTCGTGAAATTCGGTTCAGATTTAGATATAGCTCCAATATACATTTTCGTCCGATTTAATGTAAATTGTGCACTAAAGAACCAATGTACTGAAGTTACTATAATCTTTCTTGTATCAAGTTTTCTTAAAATTGGTTCAGATTTACATATATATATCCTATATATAGTTTCGTCCGATTTTAAGTAAATGGTGTACTAAAGACCCATAGCTAGGCCGATTGGCAAAACGTACAGAAATTGATATAAATTAATCTCGGCCAAGTTTCCTATAAATCGGATCAGAAAGAAGTAAAGTCGGACTGGGCCGACTATATGATACCCTTCACCACTTTGGTTATATTATTCTATATATGTATCCTAACAGACGTCGCCTTTTCGAAGGAACACTGACATGAAATTGAACGAACTTAAATCTAACCCGATTTTCTCGAAAATTAACACACGAGCTATGGTAGGGACAGATTTCCATCTCAAAGGCACGAAAATCCCCAATAACATGCAATTACCTTAAATCTATATAGGAGCTATATCTAAATTTGAACCGATTCTCTCGAAACTTGACGCACATCATTCTAGACACAATTCAGTATACTGTGCAAAATTTCGTGCAAATCGAAAGATATATAGGGGCTTTGGTGCACCATTTACATAAAATCGGACAAAACTATATATGGGAGCTATATCTAAATCTGAACCGATTTTCTCGAAACTTAACACACATCATTCTAGACTTAGTTCAGTATACTATGCAGAAGTTCGTGCAAATAGAAAAAAAATTAGGGACTTTGGTGCACCATTTACCTTAAATCGGACGAAAATAGATATTGGAGCTATATCTAAATCTGAACCGATAAATGCGATCTGTACATCTACAGACGGACGGACAGATATGCATAAATCGACTCAGAAAGTGATTCTATGCATATTCTCAAAAGGAACCATAGGTCTATCTCGTTTTCTTTTGTCTGTTACAAACATATGCACAATGACATAATATCCTGTACCACAGTGTGGTGAAGAGTATGAATAGGTCAACTTTATATTTGCCTAAAGTTTTAGGTTTTTTTTTTAAGTTTTTCCAGATAATTTTGGTATTTTGCTGAAAAATTTAATGATAAAAGCTGATATTAGCCAAAACATATGCAAACACAATAATTTATCACATTTTCACAACTAGCAGAAGTCCATTAAACGAATAGATGCAACATTTATGCATACACGCCATATACAGACCTGATTACGAGAAAACCGTCCTGCAACTTTAGCGGAAAAAATTGACTAGGGACCATTTAAGTTTGGGAAATTCTAGACCTAATTTGTTACGCTGTTCCAAATTTCGTGCTTAAATTGACTCAAAAAGTGATTCTATGCATATTCCCAAAAGGAACCATGTGTCTGTCCTGTTTCCTTTTGCCTGTTACAAACATACACACAAAGACATAAAACCCTGTACCACAGTGTGGTGAAGGGTATAAAAAGAATTTGGTTCAAGAACCTCAAAATACCGAAAATTTGGGGGGTACCCTTATATGGGGGCTACCAGAAAAAATTGACCAATATTTATAATTTATAGTGGAGAGATGTGCACCCTAATAAGAACTCGACGTACTAAATTACATTCAATTCGGTCGAAAAATACGATCAGAATCCCCAAAATACCAACAATTTGGGGGTACCATTATATGGGGACTACCAGAAAAACTGGACCTATATTTATAATTTTTAATGGAGTAATTTGGTACCCAATAAGAATCCAATGTACAAAATTTCAGAGAATTTAGTTATAAAACGAGCCCAAGAACCCGAAAATACCGAAAATTGGGGGTACCCTTTTATGGGGACTTTCCGAAAAAATGGACCTTTATTTATAATTTTTGGTAAGGAGATTTGCTACCCAATAAGGACTCAAAGTACCAATTTCCAGCGAATTTAGTTAAAAAACGCGCTCAAGAACCTCAAAATACCGAAAATTTTGGAGGTACCCTTATATGGGAGCTATTCCTAAACGTGGACCGATTTTCTCCAATTTCAATAGGGTTCGTCCTTGGGCCAATTAAGCGACCTGTGCCAAATTCCATCCAAATCGGATCATAAATGCGACCTGTACTTTGTTAACAAAAATACATGGACGGACAGACGGACATCATAAATCGACTCAGAAAGTGATTCTATGCATATTTTCAAAAGGAACCATGGGTCTATCTCGATAAAATACAAAATACCCTCAAACTTAGGTATATATTATTAACTAGCGGGACCCGTGGCGCTTCGCTGCCCCTGCTGAAGTTATCAAATTAAAATTTAGATATGATCATTTAGTAATCATCCTTTATACAGCTGCAATATTTACTAAATTTCACGAAACTTTGCACACATCAATTCTAGACTTAATTCAGTACGATCTGCTAAAATTCGTGCAAATGAAAAGATTTCCAGGGGCTTTGGTGCATCAGTTACCTAAAATCAGGCGAAACTATATATGGGAACTATATGTAAATCTGAACCGATTTTCATGAAACTTAGCACACATTATTATAGACGCAGTTCAGTACGCTATGCCAAATTTCGTTCAAATCAAAAGATATATAGGGTCTTTGGTGCACCAATTAACTTAAACCGTATGAAAATATGTATGGGAGCTATATCTAAATCTGAATCAATTTTCACGAAACTTGGCACACATCATTCTAGACTTATTTCAGTACGCTATGCCAAAATTCGTGCAAATCAAAATATTTCCAGGGAATTTAGTGGACTATTTTTCTAAAATCGGGGGAAACTATATATGGGAGCTGTATCTAAATCTAAACCGACACGAAACTTGGCACACATCATCCTAGACTTAATTCAGTGCGCTGTGCCAAATTTCGTGTAAATCGAAACACATATAGGGACTTTAGCACACAATTTACATTAAATCGGACGAAGATATATATGGGATGTATATCTAAATCTTAACCGATTTTCACGAAACTTAACACGTCATTCTAGACCTTATTCATTACGCTGTGCCAAATTTCGTGTAAATCGAAAGATTTATAGGGAATTTGGTACACCATTTACCTCAAATCGGACGAAAATATATATGGGAGCTATATCTAAATCTCAACCGATTTTTCCCAATTTCAATAGGGTACGTTCTTGGGCCAAACAAATGAGCTGTGCCAAATTTCATCCAATTCGGATCATAAATGCGACCTGTACTTTGTTTACAATTTACAATAACATGGACAGACAGACGGACGGACATGCATAAATCGACTCAGAAAGTGATTCTGTGCATATTCTCAGAAGGAACCATGGGTCTATCTCGATTATTTTTTCCTGTTACAAAAATATGCTCAAAGACATAATAACCTATACAACCGTGTGGTGAAGGGTATAAAAATAGTGGTATATCTGAGTTGATCCTATCCCAGTCTCTGACTTTTTCTGATGATAAAACGATTTACAATTAACATGCACACTATTCACTTCAATGTTTTTTTTATTTTTAAATCCAAATAACATTTTGTTTAATTGTGTTCAAAATAAACTTGTTTTCACAAACTGACAAAAATGGAAAATTGTAATGTCAACCTATTTTTTCAAATTTTTTCATATGTTTGTATTTCAAAATATGTATGTCCTCATCTGTCCTGTTTAGTGGTTTTTGAGTCCACAAACAATATGTTTTCTATTTTCTACGTATAGATTTAAATGCAATGAGGTGTGGATTTCCCTTGTCCGCGGTCATGTTTTGTGGATGATGCGTATTTACACTCACGTTACTCAGCAATAGTTTGAAGTCGGTATCTGTAACCGTACTTAAGATATACACAAATTACATGTTCATAATTTTTGAGGTATGATTACGTTCGATGCTATAACACCGCATCCTCAGAAAATCTTAGAAGTTTTTAAAGCATATATTATTCCCATGACGTTCTGTAAAAATCTCAGTAAAATCTTTTCAGCATTTTTAGAGTCTACAAACAAAATATTTTAAATTCTTAATATGCAGATTTCTAAAATGCTGTAAAAAGTGCATTTCCGTTGATCGTATCATGCTAATTTTTGTATGGATGGTGTGTATTCACACCTTCGTTATTCAGGCAAATTTTGAAAACGGTATGTGTAACCGTTCTTGAGATAAACGCATATAACATGTTCAGAAATTTTGAGGTATGGTTACTATTGATGCTATAACTCCGCATCCACGCGGAATTTTAAAAGTTTATATAGCCTATGTTACTTTCAGGGCATGCCCCGACATACAGTGTAAATCTCATTAAGATCTGTTCAGCGGTTTTGGCGTCTATCGGTAACATACAAACAAACAAACAAACAAATTTTTTTCTATTTTATATACTACTAGCGGGACCCGTGGCGCTTCGCTGCCCCTGCTGGTATTTTAATATGCTCGAATTAACACTACAAAAAAGTGTGAAATGTCCATGGTGTAGTAGTTGTATAGTAGTTATTAAATAATTCGCTGCTTTCTGTAATTGTGGTAATTTTGTTTTTCTTGAAACTCAATTTTTTCGCAAAGTAACAACAATTCAAAAATTATAATGCCAATACTTTTTATCAAGTTTATATAATCGACCACTTCCATCTGATACCAGTATCCCAGTCTCTGACTTTTTCCAGATGATAAAACGATTTATAATTAAAATGCACACTACTCAATTCAATGCTTTTGTTTTTTTTTTTTTGAAATTCAAAATGTCAACCAATTATTTTCAATTTTACAAAATTTTTTTCTATATATGTACATACATATGTATGTATTTCAAAACATATCCTCATCGTTCGAAAATGTATCCTCATCGGATGATGAGTTATTTAACCATATTTTCAAGCCGCTACCTTAAGATATACTGATAGAAAATGTTCTAATACATATGTACATTCTTTCAGAAGTATGAATACTTTTGATGCTATTACTCCTCAGTTTTATCTAACCTATGTTACTTCCATGGGATCGCTTGACTTACTATGAATATTTTAGTAAAATCTGTTTAGTGTTTTTTGAGTCCACAAACAATATGTTTTATATTTTATACCTATAGATTTAACTGCAATGAGATGTGCATTTTCCCTTGTCCCCGGTCATGATGTGTGGATGATGCATATTTACACTCATGTTACTTAGCAATAGTTTGAAGTCGGTATCTGTAACCGTACTTAAGATATACACAAATTACATGTTCATAATTTTTGAATTATGATTACGTTAGATGCTATAACAACGCATTCTCGGAAATCTTAGAAGTTTATATAGCAAATGTTATTCCCAGGGCATGTTATGACGTTCTGTGAAAATCTCAGTAAAATGTTTTCAGCATTTTTAGAGTCTACAAACAAAATATTTTCAATTTTCAATATGCTGATTTTTAAAATGCAGTACAAAGTGCATTTTCCGTTGATCGTACCATGCTCATTTTTGTATGGATTGTGTGTATTCACGCATTCATTATTCAGGCAAATTTTGAAAACGATATCTGTGCCCTTGTTAAGATACACGCATGTTACGTGTTCAGAAATTTTGAGGTATGGTTACTATTGATGCTATAACTCCGCATCCACGCGGAATTTTAAAAGTTTATATAGCCTATGTTACTTTCAGGGCATGCCCCGACATACAGTGTAAATCTCATTAAGATCTGTTCAGCGGTTTTGGCGTCTATCGGTAACATACAAACAAACAAACAAATTTTTTTCTATTCTATATATATAGATATAGATTTTTAGTACGGATATGTACTATTCATTCTTGCTGTGCTAGCAATGTCTGTGCAAAATTTTAGAGCTCTATTTTAAATATTGCGATCTCTATCGTGATTTCAACAGACGGACATGCATAAATCGACAAATAATATATGTATAAAATATATACTTCGTGGTCTCCGGTGTATATTTCGAGGTGTTGCAAATTGAATAATAAATTTAATATACACTTTTTATCCACCAACAATACGGCATGTCAAAACATTGCCAAAACGGTTCGGAAATGCGACTAGCATCATTAAACTATATACCTAATATGTAAACATGGACCGATGTTGCTAAAGATTTACCACCCATTGTGAACGAAAAATTTAGATAAAAATGTGTCCAAAATGCTTAAAATGCAGAAAACTGAGTTGATTCAATATTGAGTTTCACTGCTACGTAACAAGACGTATTCCGATATGCCCCATTTTCAACATATAAACACCTATAAGTTCCGGCAATGAATGTACAATGCTCTATGTTAGATATTTAGCGACGTCCGACTCAAATGCCTTCTTTATTGGTTTCTCATATTGTCTACCCAATATCCCTCAGTATTCAAAATAAATTAACATACATATTTGGAGAAAACAATATTTTCTTATTTTACATAAAATTTATTAAACCTCCATTCACTTTATCTCTATATTTGCTTAAACTTCTTTCTTACAAACTCTGTATTTGTTCTCTTATTTGATTTTGTTCAAAAGTTCATCATATAAAATTTGGCTGCAAACAAAAATTAACAATTCAACGACCCATGTGTTGAAGCTCATTAGAATACAGATGCAACCAGTCTGATGGCATTTGTTTGCTACACACACATACATACACGTATATAAAACTTAATTTGTACTGCTCTGCCAAAATAGAAAAGGGAAAACTTGAACAATTTATAGCTGAGAAATGTAAATACATAAAAGTAGCAAATAGCAGAATGTTTGCACTTGAGAATGGTGCAGAGTTCAGTGTTGTCTGTTGCCACATTTTGTAAAGTAAATTCAAAAACAAAATGGCTAAATTCCAACAAATGTTTTTGTGAAGGCCACCTATATTTTACGAACGCCATACCCAGATATTTTTAGCCAAACTGTACATACGCATTGGAAATGTATTACTCGTATTGCAAATGGATCACTCAATCGAAATTTTGTTGAGACCGCCAGTATTATGACCGCCGCAGCCGAATATGTATTTTGTAAAATTGCAAACATTTCTGGACATAATGTATTAAGTTAGGAACACAGATGGCAGGAATAAAATGAGGTAAATGGATTGATCAGTTTTGCCTTACCAATATTTACATATTTGTCACACATTTTTACTAACGAATTGTGCTATATTTTGAGTTACTCACATATTCTAACCAAGTATGTGTTAATCGACACACTTTCGTCCAATTCCCAATCCACAACACCACATTGTTAATGAATACTTCACTTTCTCACTGAAATGCCTTAAGGGGACCCCCCATTCTCGGGGTCAAAATTTTTTTTGATTTAGTTCGAATCTACACTAATTTCAAGAACCCTTGAAGATATAGCCGATTTATTGTGTCAGCATCAAGTGACGGCTAAAGGGCTTCTCAAACTTTAAACGTGTTTTTCTCCTTTGCGAATGGCGAGCACGATAAATCAAAAACTAATAACCCAATCGATTCCAAATTTTTACACGTTTCTCTGTGAGTGTATAGCTATCGTATGAACTAGGATAAAGCCAATCGGTGAATATCTTCTTTATTTTATAACTTGGTTTTTGGTCAAAAATCGGCGATTTTCCAAAAATATGTTTTCAAAGGTCCGCCATTTTGTTATTTTTAGAGCGAAGTCAATAATCCTAGTTCATACGAGAGCCAGACATTTACTATTTCTAACACCGTTAGAATTTTCGGACTCCGATGTTCTAGTTAGGAGTTATCATGCCCGCCATCAAAAATAAGGAATTTTCTTTAATTACAAAAAACAACAACAAAACAATAACAAAAATTTTTTGTAAATTATTTTTCTTCTCTTTTAAATCTTCAAATATATATGTGCAAAGTTACAGACATTAACAAGCATTGGTATTGATTTACCAGCCCATTGAAAATCTTGAAAAATTAAAATCGAGAATGGGTGGGGTTCCCTTAAAAAAATTTTACGTGACATTTTTCATCTTCTTCTCCTATTACACATTTAATGATTATCATCAATTAAATTTAGGTTTTAACTTTAAATCTCTAACTGTTAAAAACAAATCCAGAACCCAACAACATCAACACAACAAGGTTTGTAACAAGAGCAACTATTTCTGTGGTATCCTTTTTCCAAATTTTATTCTTATTTACTTTGTAGCAAAATCTGACTTAAACCAAAAAATGTCACTTGCAATATAGAAAATAAAGGAAAAATGGATAACAGCAGACATGGCAGTACGTGTGCACACTTACATAAATCAACATAAATCCGAATGGTATACATATGGCGACACCATATGGACACAATGGGAGATATTTTTCAATTAGTCCAAATACTAGGTCGGAGAAAAAGAAATCCAAATAGGACCAAATAGGTAACGTTTTGTTGCATGATTTGTTGCCATTTAAAGCTAACTTTATAATGCCTCCCTTATAGAAGTCCTGCTCTCTATTTGCAAAAATCTCTAGTAGTCGATTTTCACAATCCTCCCTAGATACCCCTTTTTATACCCTTCACCACACTGTGGTACAGGGTATTATGACGTTGTACATATGTTTGTAACAGGCAAAAGGAAACGAATGGAAGCATGGAATCTCTTTCTGAAGGGTATAATATAGTACTTTTGGCCAATTTTGCCGTTTCTGGTCAATTATTATCTTCAAACGGTCCAGTTGTTGACAGTAGAGGTCAGAATTTAGAGTTTGGCGATGTTACGACTGCTAACATTCAGGCCAACTCTCTTTAAGATTTTCAGATTTTTATAAGGTAAAAATCCATTTGACCGAATTGTATCTATATTATTCGATAGTTTTCCAATATTAATGTCTGTAATTTCTACCTTCATTTCCAGGAGGGTTAAAACATCCTGGTATTTCCGAATAAAACACTACATAATCGGTATTTCAAGTACGTTTTCAACCGAATAACCTGTAATATAGCTTTTTAAATTCTGAATAGTTGGAACAAAAAAATTGTCAATAATGGCCAAGATTTCGAGACAGCCCCTATACCAATTATAGTTTAGGAATTTTAGGGCACGTTATTTGATCGAATTGTCTTTAATTTGGGTTATTAGTGGGTTTCAAATATTTCTACCAAAAATGATTATTATTGGATATAGCTCCCCTATAAGAATACGCGCATTTTATGGTATTACGAATACACATTTCGGAACCTTGGTGGGTAAATAATTTCTCCACTGAACATTTTCAATATGCCACTCCTACTGACACCTCCCTTACCAATGGTAAAAATTTTCCATTTTTCCCAATCCAATATCATGCGAATGGAGTGTCCGATTTGAAAAAAAACTGCACCATTTATTATCTTTACCAAGCCTAGATCAAGTCAGATTTAAGGGTCAGCATTAAATCCGAAACCTTTTTGATAAAGTATTCATTATATGAAGCGAATAACACAACCTGTGTGTAATTTCGAAGACCTCCATAGGGTATATATCTGTCGACAACACCGACTGACATTTTTACTTGTTCCAGATAGCTTTCACGTGAAATTCGGGCAAAAATTTACGTTTGTTCAATTTCAAAACCCAATTTTACTATCTTAACCATGCAATATCCCCCGTATAAAAAGAAGTAAAGGTCTGCACATCTACTCTTTTCGCCCATGGTAATGATCAATCTCACTATGTGTATCGTGGATGTGGACCAATGGAGTTCTGTTTAAGTACGACAACTAATAATCGGTTAATATACACATGGGCGAAAACCCAAATTTAACAACATGTAATATATTGACCATTTATATGAAACCTCATAAAATGCGTCACAACCAAAGTTGTTATATTTGAGATAAATCATGATATTTTATGGTTTCATCAGCTATGAAGCGAGTTTTGTGTCCCGCCATTTTTTAGTTTTTACTTTTTTTTGCCCTTTTTCTATGTGCGATCAACACATACAGCATCAGCAACAAACTTAGCTGTCATTGGGAAAATATATGTTCACATTCAAACCACATACTGAAAATAATACCACTGTGTGGCACCGAATGCTTTGAACACAGAGATTAACTGACCACAGAACAAAAAATACGCAAATGCAGATTGTGAATTTTATATGATACGGTAAAGTAAAAGGTTAGAATAAGTCAGAAATGTAAATGTTTTAAACGGAATATGTTTCACGTTGGTACACCATATAAGGTCCCATAGTTTTTGTTAGCAATTTGTCTTTGGTTCAACGAAATGTAGATTAACCCGTTTAAAATATTATTTCGCCTAAAAGTCAATAAAACCGAGAATATTTAAGACTCCCTTGGAACTCAAAAACGACGTAGACGAATCCAAATTAGTTTGAATTTACACATAAAAACGAAAATACAGCTTAACAAAAACAGGAAAGAAAAGTCGAAAAATGTTGAAACAGCGAACCTTCTAGAAGCCCATTCGAAGGTATTGATTAAGCCCATTTTCCTTCTGTCTCTCACTATATTTTCTCGATAGTTAATGGTGAACTTTCTCATGAAATTGTTATTCCTTTCTCTTCCCGGTAAATCTTCTTATCTTATACTTCCATGGCCTTGACAATTTTGGTGGTTGGCAATGCTGATGGCTTCCTGCCTGCAACCTACCGACCTGGTGATGGAAGAGGAGAACTCTTGCCTTCTCTTTATGTCCTCTACTGTCAAAGTAGAATTATCAGAATTATCCCAAATCTAAGCCAGAATATGCTACGACCTGCTAAGGATATTTCCAAAATGATTCAATATGAAACAAAAAAGTTCCACTCGATTTTTATAATTGAATGTTTCTCCTTTTGGGAAGTTTATACTCTAGCCAACTGTGATATTTGTCGCGTTTTTCCATATGGCTGGACATAAGAGAAGCACACAACAGTTGTAAATGTCATATTACAAAAGTATTAAAAATACAAACAAAAAAGAATCGTGATAGATGTAATAAATATCACATGCATACATAGTCGCGACGCCTCGTCATATGATGCCAGTGACAGCATGATTTTAAACCGACCAACATACACTTGTATGTAGATATGATTCTTAAAATAACATTTTGAACTGAAAAAGCAAAGTTATGTCTCTGAATATAAAACAAGTGAAAAAGCGTTAAGTTCGGCCGGGCCGAAATTTGGATACCCTCCACCATAGTTATACTGACAGATACATGCAATGAAAATATAGGGAACATACCAAAAAGTGGGCATATACCGATAATTCTACAAACCAATTTATGTAAACCATTATGTACATCAAATACAAACTTCAGTAATTTTTAATGGGGATTTTTCCTAAAATCTATAAGATCCAAAAAGTGGACTGATATTGATAACGCATGGTAGAGTATAAAATCCTCAAACTACTCTAATTTAGATTACAAAGTTATATGAGGCTATGCTTAAAGGGGGACCAATATTGATTACATAGTGTAGGAAATAGTGAATATATAGGGATATCATTATATGAGGACTATGCCTAATTAATGCCAATATGCCAATTTTAAACCAAATATTTTAATTGTTTATCTCCATTCTTTCCTTCAGGAGGTATCACTATATTGACTATTCCCCGTAACGACTACCCAGACGCCACACACGGAACAAATCAGATAACTATTTATACACTTCACCACACTGTGGTACAGGGTATTATGTCTTTGTGCATATGTTTGTAACAGGCAAAAATAATCGAGATAGACCCATGGTTCCTTTGAAAATATGCATAGAATCACTTTCTAAGTCGATTTACGCATGTCCGTCCGTCTGTCTGTCTGTCCATGTCAAATTGTAAACAAAGTACAGGTCGCATTTATGATCCGAATTGGATGAAATTTGGCACAGCTCATTTGTTTGACCCAAGGATGAACCCTATTGAAATTGGGAAAAATCGGTTCAGATTTAGATATAACTCACATATATATTTTCGTCCGATTTCAGGTAAATGGTGCAGATTTAGATATAGCTCCCATATATATATTTTCATCCGATTTCAGGTAAATGGTGTACCAAAGTCCGTATATATCTTTCGATTTGCACGAAATTTGGCACAGCGTAATGAATAAGGTCACGAATGATGTGTGCAAAGTTTCGCGAAAATCGGTTCAAATTTAGATATAGCTCCCATATATTTCTTCATCCGATTAAGGTAAATGGTGCACCAAAGTCCCTATATATCTTTCGATTTGCAACGTACTAAATCGAAATTTGGCACAACGTACTAAATTAAGTCTACAATGATATGTGCAAAGTTTCGTGAAAATCGGTTCATATTTAGATATAGCTCCCATATATAGCTTCGCCATTTTTAGGTAAATAGTCCACTAAAGTCCCTGGACATTTTTTGATATGCACGAAATTTGGCACAGAGTTATGAATAAGATCGAGAATGATGTCTGCCAAGTTTCGTGAAAATCGGATAGATTTAGATATAGCTCCCCTATGTATTTTCATCCGATTTAAGGTAATTGGGGCACCAAAGACCCTATGTAACTTTTGATTTGCACGAATTTTTGAATAGGGTTCTGAATTAAGTCTATAATTATGTTGCTAAGCTTCGTGAAAAGTGTTACCATATACGACTACAAAATACCAAATTTCAGCGAATTCGGTTAAAAAACGCGCTCAAGAACCCCAAAATATCGAAAATTGGGGGTACCCTTATATGGGGGCCACCCGAAAAAATTGATCTATATTTATAATTTTTTGTGGAGAGATTCGCTACCCAATAAGAACTCAAATTACTAAATTACAGCCAATTAGGTGAAAAATCCGGTCAAAACCCCCCAAAAACTGGAAATTGGGAGGTACCCTTATATGGAGGCTACCAGAAAAAGTGAACCTATATTTATAATTTTTAGTGGGGAAATTTGGTACTCAATAAGAACCCAATGTACAAAATTTCAGCGAATTCCGGGGGTACCCTTATATGGGGGCTGTCCGAAAAATTTGACTTATATTTATAATTTTTAGTGGAGAGATTTTCTACCCAATAAGTACTCGACGCATTAAATTTCAGCGAATTCGGTTGAAAAACGCGCTCAAGAACCCCAAAATACGGTAAATTGAGGGGTACCCTTATATGGGAGCTATGCCTAAACGTGGACCGATATATCCGATCTTCGAACTTGACCTGCCTGCAGACAAAAGACGACTCTATGCAAAATTTTGGCGATCTATGTCAACTCGTTTAGACGCTAGAGTGATTACAACAGACGGACAAAGGAGACGAAAAAGGAGACAAGACGATATGTGCCAACTATAGAGGAATAAGTCTCCTTTCCATCTAATATAAAGTGTTATCCAGTGTGCTGTGTGAACGATTGAAGCCAATGGTCAATGACATCATCGGACCATACCAATGCGGCTTCAGACCTGCCAAATCCACCATTGACCAGATTTTCACTCTGCCCCAAATCCTGGAAAAGACCCACGAAAAACACATCGACACATAGACTATAAAGCTGCATTCGACAGCCCTACCCGTTCAGAGGTGTTTAAAGCCATGTCTACGTTCGGCATTCCTGCAAAATTAATACGGCTATGCAGGATAGCTTTAAATGGCACAAGGTCAGCAGTTAAAGTAGGAAAGGACCAATTGGAGCCCTTCAATACCGAACGAGGATTCAGACAAGGTGACAGTTTGTTGTGTGATCTTTTTAACATCCTGCTGTAAAAGGTCATACGAGACGCAAAGGTGAACAGAAATGACACTCTGTACACCAAACAATATCGATGTCACCGGCGTAGGCGATGTCACCGCCTATAATGGGTCGAACATTGGGAGCGATAACATCCACCTTTAAACAAATTGAAAAGGAGTCTGCCAAAGTGGGTCTGGCAGAAAACGGCGAGAAGACCAAGCTGATAGTATCAACGCGCAAGATGTCCAGTAGATTCGGACCAACTGTGGAACTAGAGAACTACAGCTTCGAGGTAGTTAAAGTCTTTATATACCTTGGTAGCGCCATAAATAAAACGAATGACATCAGTTTTGAAATTCGGAGAAGGATAGTGTTGGCAAGTAAGCAGGTTAGAAACAAGGCCACCTCACGCCAGACCAAACTCACACTTTACAAGACGCTGATACTACCAGTGCTATTATATGGATCAGAAGCATGGGTACTTGCTCAATCAGATGAGGCAGCTCTTAGGGTGTTTGAAAGAAAAATTCTCGGAAAGATCTACGGGCCGATCTGCGTCGGCGGTGAAAATCGGTGTCGAATGAAAC
>NW_026880849.1:0-32925 GCF_032173495.1 Musca vetustissima
GCCTTGTTTGGTCTATAAAAAATTAACCTTAAATAAATCCGCGCCTTGTTTGGTCTTTGAAAATTTAATCTTTAATAAATCCACGCCTTGTTTGGTCTTTAAAAAAGTAATCTTTAATAAATCCACGCCTTGTTTGGTCTTTAAAAAATTAATCCTTAATAAATCCACGCCTTGTTTGGTCTTTAAAAAAAAATAATCTTTAATAAATCCACGCCTTGTTTGGTACCTAAAAATTAATCTTGAATAAATCCACGCCTTGTTTGGTCTCTGTAAATGTTTCTTTAACCAATCCAGCAACACATGCATAACCTAATTGGAATCTTATGCGGCGTTATACGCTTTCATTTAGACATGCAACCACTTTGTTGTTGCCATTTGCACAGCTGTCAAATTGATTTGGCAATTGTTTATTTTCTTTAAGAACAGGATAAACTTTTGCTTTAATAAAATTTATTAAAAAATAGAAAATGTTTAATAAAAATAGATTTGAATAAAATGTAATTATTTAAAAAGTGAGAATTTATTTGACAGCTATACATAAAAATTGATTTAATCTTAATATGCCTCTCTCTAGGAATGCGGAATAAGGAAATAATGATGTACGAAGAATATCGATAATAGGTGAAATTTTTATAAATACTGGTGAAATATTTTGAGCCTTGCAATCTATAAAATCTGCGGCAACTGTATCCAGTATATGTAAGCAAAAAGAATACCCTAAAGCTGCAACTTCTCAGCAACAACACATCATTCCAATCACCCTCTACTATGGATTGTTTACTGTGCATGGAAACAAAACCGGAAGATGAGGCCAAATGTATACAAGTAGATTCAATGCAATGGCAGGAATTGAATATAAAATCATTAATTGATAAACATCTGTGGCCCATAGTAAGTAGTTAGATGGTGAGACTACAAAAATATGATAATTTAAAATATCTTATTTTTAGGAATCTCCTCCAGTAAAATCCTGTATTTGCGATGCCTGCTGGGAAGAACTATATGATTTCCATAAATTCTATATGCGGTTGGAACAAATACACAGTGATCATCGACTTATCTTAAAAGCCGAATCAGATCCTCTGCAGCAGGAAGATGCCAAACCGAAGGATGTTTTTTTGAAAAGTCTACTGGAACCCGAGATTGTTATTGGCCAACATTTGGATGAACCAATAGAGATTAAACAAGAAAATGAAGAACCCATTGCTGTTGTAATAAAGGGCGACAACAACATTGACGCTGAGGCGGATGATGAGGGTGGTGTGGACAAGAAAAACCACAACAATTCCGAAAATTCACTTGATATATTCGAAAATGAACAGGATCCAATGGCATATAATGACAATGAGTGTGATGATGATAATAGCAGTGATTCCAATTACAGCAATGATGATGATTATGATGCTCCAGATGATGTTCATACAGATAGTGATGACGATGATTTGCCATTAATACACAAAGTGAAACACCAAATGAACAAAAAATCAACACGAAAAGCCAATAAAGCAACAAAAGAAACAAATAAAGACGAATCGGAAGATTATACAACAGAAATTCCCAAAAAGAAAAGAAGAACGAAATCCACAAAATCTTCAGAGAATAATAGAAAACCCTCTTCCTCGATGAAACGTGAAACAAATCGCAAAACTTCAAACCTGCCCAAAATAAATCGTGTTGAGTATGATAAATTTCTGCAGGAACATTTCAAAATGTCGTGTGATAAATGTCCGAAAACATTTGAACGTTTTCGCCAGTTGTGTCAACATTTTAGCCAGGAACACAATGAACAGGGTTATGTTATGTGTTGTGCAACCAAATTCTTTAATCGTCGTCTTCTTGTCGATCATATAAATTTCCATCTTGATCCGGAGTATTTTAAGTGCAATCTTTGTGGCAAAGTTCTGACGAAACGTATTTGCCTTATCGGTCATATGAAAATGCACGAGGAGAAGAAATTCGCTTGTGATAAATGCGATAAGAAATTTGTACTGAAACATAAACTGGATAAACATAAGCTGACCCATTTACCGGAATCGGAGAAGAAATTTCCGTGCAATGATTGTGGTAAATTGTATGTGTTGAGGTTTTTTGTTGTTTTTTATATAGTTTTGAATGAGGGATTTTATATCGCTTCAGGCGTGGTGTTCTTGCGAGAGTTCTTCACAAAATACCCTTTAAAAATCCAAGCCTCTAGCTGTAATAGTTTTTCACAAAATACCCTTTAAGAACCCACGCATCTAGGTGTAATAGATCTTCAATAGATAACCTTTAAAAATCCAAGCCTCTAGCTGTGATAGTTCTTCAATGGATATCCTTTAAAAATCCAAGCCTCTAGCTGTGATAGTTCTTCAATGGATATCCTTTAAAAATTCACGCATCTAGCTGTGATAGTTCGTCAATAGATACCCTGTAAAAATCTACGCCTCTAGCTGTGATAGTTCTTCAACAGATACCCTTTAAAAATCCACGTCTCTAGTTATGAAAATTCTTCAATAGATACCCTTTAAAAATCAGCGCCTCTAGCTGTGATAGTTCTTCAATAGATACCCTTTAAAAATCCACGCCTCCAGCTGCGATAGTTCTTCAATAGGTACCCTTTAAAAATCCACGCCTCTAGCTGTGATAATTCTTAAATAAAATCTCTTTAAAAATCCATGCCTCTAGCTGTGATAGTTCTTCAATAAAAACCCTTTAAAAATCCACGCTTCTAGCTGTGATAGTTCTTCAATAAATACCTTTTAAAAACCCAGCTTCTAGCTGTGATAGTTCTTCAATCTGGTTGTGATAATCCCTGAGAAATATTCTTTAAAAAATACAACCTTTTGGCCGTGATAATCCCTACAAAAGTAAACATTCCCATTTATTCATAACGACATAATTCCTTAAATTTATTTTTAAACTTTAATTTTCTAAAAAAAAATCCCCATCCCCCTTTCCAGCTACGCCAATGAATATATACTTAATCAACATCAGAAAGCGGTACATCTTAATATCTATGCAAAAGTCTGTGAGATATGTGGTGAAACTCTACCCGATTCGCATAATTTTAAACGGCATATGGAAAAACATGAAGGGATTGTTCCGGTCAAAACAGCCAAGTGTGATATATGTGGTCTAATACTAACCAGTCATCATACCCTGAAATTACACAAAGAACTGAAACATCCGCCGGAGCGGCGTGAATATAATTGTCATATCTGTTCGAAGGTTTCACCAAATATGCGTGCACTCAAGAAACATATACACGAAACCCATGAAATGGGTTATCGTTTTAAGTGTACCATCTGTGAAAAGCAATTCAAGCGAGCGGATAATTTTAAGGTATTTAATAATGAAAAATATTCTTCTTAAAACAATCATTAATTGTA
The DNA here is from genome assembly GCF_032173495.1 of Musca vetustissima. Lineage (NCBI taxonomy): Eukaryota > Metazoa > Arthropoda > Insecta > Diptera > Muscidae > Musca > Musca vetustissima. Next base: position 3,369 of record NW_026880849.1, read on the forward strand.
TTTTTGGTTTCTCATTTCAGTCCCACATGGCCATACACACGGGCAAGCCTTTACATCGTTGTCCCTGGTGTCCCAAGGAATTCAATTCGAATGGCAATATGCATCAGCATCGAAAGAAAGCCCATCCCGTTGAATGGGAGGAGGCGCAACGTAAAAAGTATTCAGGAAATTTACCGCCTAATTATAAGAGACCAACACCTCCGGTTGCAGCCAGTAATAGTAGTAGTAATACAACCATGCCACCACCAGCCACAACAAATCAACCAACATAATTGCGAAAACTAGATGATATTTTTTAATATTTAAAAATTGTCCAGAAGATAAATGTGAAAATAATAAAAACAAAACTTAATTGGATATTTTTTAAATTCATTTTTTAGGGACCAAACAAGGGGTGGATTTATTAAAGATTAATTTTTCGGGGACCAAACAAGGCGTGGATTTATTAAAGATTATATTTTCAATTTCAATTTATTTCATAAACGAGAATCTAGCCCAAAGGGCCAAAAGCGTGGACCAAACAAGGCGTGGATTTATTAAAGATTATTTTTTTAGGGACTAAACAAGGCGTGGATTTATTAAAGATTATTTTTTAGGGACCAAACAAGGCGTGGATTTATTAAAGATTATTTTTTTAGGGACCAAACAAGGCGTGGATTTAAAAAAAGATTGATTTTTACCGACCAAACAAGGCGTGGATTTAAAAAGATTCATTTTTTAAGGCCAAACAAGGCGTGGATTTATTAAAGATTAATTTTTTAAGGCCAAACAAGGCGTGGATTTATTAAAGATCCATTTTTTAGGGACCAAACAAGGCGTGGATTTATTAAATATCCATTTTTAGGGACCAAACAAGGCGTGAATTTATTAAAGATCCATTTTTTAGGGACCAAACAAGGCGTGGATTTATTAAATATCCATTTTTAGGGACCAAACAAGGCGTGGATTTATTAAATATCCATTTTTAGGGACCAAACAAGGCGTGAATTTATTAAAGATCCATTTTTTAGGGACCAAACAAGGCGTGGATTTATTAAATATCCATTTTTAGGGACCAAACAAGGCGTGAATTTATTAAAGATCCATTTTTTAGGGACCAAACAAGGCGTGGATTTATTAAATATCCATTTTTAGGGACCAAACAAGGCGTGAATTTATTAAAGGTTAATTTTTTAGGGACCAAACAAGGCGTGGATTTATTAAAGGTTAATTTTTTAGGGACCAAACAAGGCGTGGATTTATTAAATAGTCATTTTTTAGGGACCAAACAAGGCGTGGATTTATTAAATATTCATTTTTAGGGACCAAACAAGGCGTGGATTTATTAAATATTCATTTTTAGGGACCAAACAAGGCGTGGATTTATTAAATATTCATTTTTTAGGGACCAAACAAGGCGTGGATTTATTAAATATTCATTTTTTAGGGACCAAACAAGGCGTGGATTTTTGTTAAAGTTTAATTTTTTATACTTATAATATATAATTTTTTTAATTATAATATAATATTAAATATTGTATTTATAATATTAATATTATTGTTCCCTCTATTAAATATTATTTATTTTTTATTTATTTAATACAAAATATACTTTATTTATTTAATTTTGTTAATTTTCCCCTAATTTAATTAGATTTATTTTCATTTTAAAGAATTTCTTATTAGAATGACACATCGTTTAAAGCACCTTTATGCCGTGAACAACAACAACACAAAGCATGCTCAAGTAACCGAGTGTATTGTGTACTTGGCTCACCCAACATCGATTACCCACATAAAACACCATCAATGCGAGCGAGAGAGAGCACACATCTGTCAGTCGCGATTTTGACATCAAACGTAGCAAACGGTTAAACGGTGGAATATATGTGATTTTTTTCGTTATTGTGTGTTTTCTGTTTGTAATCGTTCGAAGGCAAACAAGCAAAGCAGGCGGCAGTGTCAACAAATAAGACACAATATTAAATTAAACAAAAAATAATCAAAATTTTTATTTAAAGTCTATAAGCAAGCAAGTTTGTGTGTGCTATAATTAATTAATTGTGAATAAAATGTGCGAATTTAATCGTTGAATGTTCTTCTCCATCATCCTCGTCGTGTTTTCGTGTAGTGTGCGTGCATGCATGTAGTTGTGTTTATTTTGTTTTTGGTGTAACCAAAAAAAGTTGGGCAACAATAACAAAACGAGAAAAACCAAACCAATAAGCAACAGCAGCAGCAGTAACAACAACAAAAGTAAGCAAAAAAGCATGTTATAAATTAGTTCAACAAACCAAAAACAACAACAACAAAAATAAATCAATACTACATTTGACATAACATTGTCAATGAAAAAATAATTATTCTCTCAAGTCAAGGAAAAAAGCCGGTCATGAGCAGCGAAAATAAAAAACGGAGAAAAGAAAATTAAAAATTACAAAACATAAACAAAACGTAGAGAAAACATAAACAAAAAATACGAAGAACAAGCAGCAAAGTCCCCCCACCAAAAAAATAAATAAAGTTCAACTGTTAGTTCTTGTTTGTTGTGTGCAGAGAGAGAGGGAGAGATTGTGTAATGCAAGTGTGAACGAGTGAGAGGGAGAACGGTAGAATGAGTAGTGTAGTGTTCATTTGAATGTGTTTACAAGTGCCAAATTTTTTGTTGTTATTTTTTTGTGTGATGTGTGTTTGTATTTGCGTGTGCGTTGGTTACCCCACGATGTAATCAATCAAAAAAATTCTTGTTGTTTAAAGGAAAAGAACAAAAATTGTGGCAAACAAATGGGCAAAATCTAATTATTTATGAATTTTTATTGTGCATCTCTCTACGGAGTATTTTCCTTCTAGTGTGTGCAAATATGTGTATTTTCTTGTAAAAATGTGCAGTTTAATTATGCAAATATTTTTATTCATAATTCTTTTTTTAATTTACTTGTAATTAAATTCCAATAAATAAAAACAACAACAAGTAGTACTGTGTGTCACAGTGGTCTTTTGACATTTTTAATCATTTTAAAGAACGAAATTAGTTTGATTGTTTTATGTGGGGAATAGTAGCAGACTTGTTGTTGTTGTTTTTTTCATGATCAATTAATTGGTCTAATTGGAATAATTGATGACATGTGGCTATGCAGAGGAGGGGATCACATAACGCATGATGTTGTCATTTTGGATGATTGTGATGTTTTTTTTTAACGTTGGAGGCCCTCAAAATAAATTTCAATGAAATCAACAATGTCCAGCTTAACTCTAGTATAGTAAAAACGATACAAATCAAACAATTTTTGAATTAAAAAAATTCAATAGCGAATCTCAACTCTACACCTGTCCATAGCAGAAACATTAGAATTTTAAGCCAAAAAAATATGGCTTAACTCTAGTTTAGTAAAAACGATCAGATTTTTCTGAAATTTTTTCCAGAGGTAGGTATTTTTACTCTAATTATGGGAATATCCTTTTTACTTGGGGGACGTACCCGGTTACCCGGTTATTTGACCCGTGGGTATCATTTTAAAGGTTATAAAAATACCTTTCCATTGAGTGGTAACATGATGGGGTTATGGGCCTTAGAACCCTATAAAACAAGAAAATTCTGTCGCGTAGCCGGTGTTGGTATCTGTCCATAGAAGAAAGTCATAAATCCCCGGCCGAAGGCCGGCTACACAAAAAAATATTCTATATAGAAGGAGAAGGATTCTATATAGAAGGAGTTTCTGTTGCGTAGCCGGTGTTGGCATCTGTCCATAGGAGAAAGTTTTAAATCCCCGGCCGAAGGCCGGTCACCCAAAAAAAAATATTCTATTTAACAAGAGATTCTGTCGCGTAGCCGATGTTGGTATCTGTCCATAGGAGAAAGTCTTAAATCCCCGGCCGAAGGCCGACTACCCACCAAAACTATTCTAATTAAAAGGAGATTCTGTCTATTTAGAAGGAGTTTCTGTTGCGTAGCCGGTGTTGGCATCTGTCCATAGTAGAAAGTCTTAAATACCCGGCCGAAGGCCGGTCACCCAAAAAAAAAAAAAAAAAAAATATTCTATTTAACAAGAGATTCTGTCGCGTAGCCGGTGTTGGTATCTGTCCATAGGAGAAAGTCTTAAATCCCCGGCCGAAGGCCGGCTACCCACCAAAACTATTCTAATTAAAAGAAGATTCTGTCGCGTAGCCGGTGTTGCCATCTGTCCATAGGAGAAAGTCTTAAATCTCCGGCCGAAGGCCTGTCACCCAAAAAAAAAAAAATATTCTATTTAACAAGAGATTCTGTCGCGTAGCCGGTGTTGGTATCTGTCCATAGGAGAAAGTTTTAAAACCCCGGCCGAAGGCCGGCTACACAAAAAAATATTCTATTTAGAAGGAGTTTCTGTTGCGTAGCCGGTGTTGGCATCTGTCCATAGGAGATAGTCTTAAATCCCCGGCCGAAGTCCGGTCACCCAAAAAACACCATGCTATTTAAAAGGAGTTTCTGTCATGTAGAAAGATTTTCCTTGTTTTTATAGGGTTCTAAGACCCATATCTTTTGATCCACAATAGATACAGCCACATTTCGCACCATTTTGGAAAGGGCAAATCGTGGTCTATCATTTGAGTCTGGGATGGAGAGGGACTATAATGGACCCAAGTTCGACTTTTAGGGAGTTTTTCAAAAAAATCGGAGACCAAAACCCAGTTTTTTGACTATATCTCCAAAATGGTTTGAGATAACCCGGATCCGTAGAACCGGATATAACCGGGTATCCGTACCCGAACTTCCGGGTCAAATAATCGGGTAACCGGGTACGTCCCCCAAGAAAAAAAGATATCCCCATAATTAGGGTAAAAATACCTACCTCTGGAAAAAATTTCAGAAAAATCTGATCGTTTTTACTAAACTAGAGTTGTTCCAAAAATATTGAAAAGCAATTAATTTGCGTAACCAAAATTGTCCTGCCGAAATGCCTACTTTATTGAAAGATATACAAGCATTAAACGGATTATGAATTCTTTGGAATTCAAAATAAAATAAATAAATAAAATAAAATGTTTCTATAATTATTCGTTTTCAAAAAAGACGGCCCGTTTTCAATATGCCAGATTTTGATGATGAACATACGGAGTATCGATTTTGATGATGTACCGAGTATTTTATGGACTCCTCTCAGAACATTTTTAAATATTTACCATAGGTAGGCCTTCTAAAAAAGAACGTGAGCATGAGCAAATCGAGATACCATCAGCTTGGTCTTCTCGCCGTTTACTACCAGCCCCACTTTGGCAGACTCCTTCTCAATTTGTTCAAAGGTGGCTGTTACCGCTCTCAATGTTCGATCCATTATGTCGATGTCATCGGCGTAGGCGAGTAACATGTGTTGTTTGGTGTACAGAGTGCCATTTCTGTTCACTTTTGCCTCTCGTATGACCTTTTCCAGCAGGATGTTAAAAAGGCCACACGACACGACCTTGTCTGAATCCTCGTTCGGTATTAAAGGGCTCCGTGAGGTCCTTTCCGACTTTAACTGCTGATCTTGTGCCTGTTAAAGTTATCCTGCTTAGCCGAATTAATTTTGCAGGAATGCCAAACCCAGACATGGCTTTATACACCTCTGAGCGGATAGGGATGTCGAATGCGGCTTTATAGTCGACGAATAGGTCGAATGTGTCGATGTGTTTTACGTGGGTTTTTTTCCAGGATTTGGCACAGATTGAAAATCTGGTCAATGGTGGATTTTCCAGGACTGAAGCCACATTGGATGGTCCAATAATGTCATTGGCTTCAGTCGTTCACACAGCACACTGGATGGCACTTTATATGCGATGGGAAGCAGACTTATTCCTCTATAGTTGGCACATATCGTCTTGCCTCCTTTTTTTGTGCTCATGACACAGGATGCTGAGGTTCCAATCATTGCGCATGCATTCTTTTACCCAAATTGTATTAATCAGCAGGTACATGCTCCTTACCAGCATCTGAAAAGTTCGGCTTGTAACCCATCGGCATCTGCTGCTTTATTATTCTTCATTGCTACTATTTGATCTGTTCGCTGAGGATCTGTTTGATAACAGATCCTCAGCACGCTGTCTGTATTTGTCACCAGGTTTCCTTCCTCATCTCTACTGGAGGATGTGCCTGCACCAAAGCCTAAGGTTTATTGTTTTACCCGTTGGTAGAATTTTCGGACCTCACGTTTTTCTTCTTCTTTCTTCTTTTTTCTGAAAATACGTTTCTCCTCTCTCCTTTTCTCCCGATAGTTTCTACTGTCCGCAGGTTGAAATCGGATCAGATAGCTATATTGTTTCGTCCGATTTTAGGAAAATGGTGCACCAAACCCCAAATATTTCTCCGATTGGAATACAATTTTGCACAGCGTGTTGAAATAGGTCCAGTTTGAAGTATATTAAGTTCCGTTGAAATCGTCTCGGATTTAGATATAGCTTCCATATTTAGTTTCGTCCGATTTTATATAATTGGTGCACCAAACTTCCAATATTTGTTCGATAGATACCAAATTTTGCCCGTTTTATGTCTGTGAAATTTTATTGAAATCGGTATCTATTTGCTACCATATATATTTTCGTCCGTTTTTATTTAATGTTGTATCAAATAACTAAAGCTTTTCCGATTGGGACGAATTTCTATATATCAAATAATAAAGGTTTGAATTCTCTTCGAATTCAAATAGTATACCAAAATAATCCAAGTGTGCCCGATTGACATGCAATAACTACAAACTTTCATACATACCACAATGGCGAGGAAGGTATCCGAGTGAGTGACTAGGCATACTTCTGATAACGAGAATATATATTACTTTTGTAGGGGGAAGTCGATACTTCCTGAAATTTGAATATGACATCGTTTTTGTGATCAAGGCGACTATAAATATTAAAAAATTTAGAAAATATAGAACAATTTCCATAATGGAAATTTCCATAAACAACTTCACAATTTTTTTTTTTTAATTTAAAATATTTTTTTTCTAATTTTAAACCAGTATCCATGTATTGCTTTGTATTTTATGTCTCCCTTTCATTTTCATATATTTTCTAATAACTATTTTTTGTCATTTCAGGTTTAAACCCAAAAAATCTAAGCTGCTGTAAGCGTTATAAAATTTCTGTGTCAAATCCAAATCCAAAGAAATGGTGTTCCAAAAAAATCAATCATTAATGTTTCTGTGTCCGATTCGTCGTTATGTGAAATAAATATTTAAGAAAAAGCCAACCAAAGATCTAAGAAAAAAATAATTTGTGTGTGTGTGTCTTAAAAAAATAAAATTTTAAATTAATGTTTAAAGAGTTACAAAAAAGCCAATAAAAAAGTGTCTATAGGAAAAAAGTTTCGTTTTATCGATTTTTGAATGTGCATTGTTGGCTTTTTGTTTGTGCAAGAAGAAGAAGTGTCGTTGTTGTTGTCTTTTTTTGAAAAAATTTTAAAAATCACATAAAATTTCCCAAACATGAATAATTATCAAAATCAAACACCACCAGCGGTGTTGAGAAATCAACAGCAGCAGCAACATCACCACAATCATCATTTCTCAGCGTCATCGGGTTCGGGCCCGTCATCATCATCAATGGTGGTGGTGCAACAGCACCAGCAGCATCATCATTTTACCACACCTGTTAATGCTGCAGTGGTGCATCATCCTCCTCCAGCAGTGGCATCATCATCCGTGGCAACAACTCATCTAACACCACAGCATCATCACCACCAACCGCAGCAGTCACACCATCATCATCAGCAGCCACCACCATCCGTGCCAGTTCCAGCACCACCACCACCACAACCTTTAATTAGTAACTCTTTGGCAATACGTCAAGAAATTCAACGTTTCGAAAGTGTTCATCCATCGATCTATGCCATCTACGACTTAATCGATTTGCTACCCATAACGGATGCCCAGATCGCTCAACAAATAAGGGATCATGTTGTTTGCATTGAAGGTAAGCCAAGTAGCTTAACAATAAATGTTTTTGTAATTGTTTTTTTTTTTAATATTTTGCTTTCGTTTTATTGTTGTTGTAGTTGTTGTTGTCATTTTTTGTGTCACTGCCATAATTATGGTGGCATAACACCTGAATGTGGTTTCTATATTTTTTTTTTGCTCACAATTTCTCTCTAATCTGCGTTATTGATAGTCGGTGTGGGCTATCAAATGACAATTTTGGAATTCCTTATTGGCGTGGGCGAGGGTGTTACCCCCGATTTTTTGTTAATGGTTGAGCAGAGGAGGATGAGATCATGTTACTAAAAAAATATTTTTAGGGGAGTAGATTTTATAAAAATTTTTTGTAACTGGTGCACCGAAGTCCCTGGAAATCTTTTCATTTGCACGAATTTTGGCATAGCGTACTGAAATAAGTCTAGAATGATGTGTGCGAAGTTTCGTGAAAATCGGTTCAGATTTAGATATAGCTCCCATATATATTTTCGTCCCATTTTATGTAACTGGTGCACCAAAGTCTCTATATATCGTCTCGTGGAGTTTTTAAAAATATTTTTTCAAGGCGTGGATTTTTTAAAAATATTTTTTCAAGGCGTGGATTTTTTAAAAATATTTTTTCAAGGCGTGGATTTTTTAAAAATATTTTTTCAAGGCGTGGATTTTTTAAAAATATTTTTTCAAGGCGTGGATTTTTTAAAAATATTTTTTCAAGGCGTGGATTTTTTAAAAATATTTTTTCAAGGCGTGGATTTTTTAAAAATATTTTTTCAAGGCGTGGATTTTTTAAAAATATTTTTTCAAGGCGTGGATTTTTTAAAAATATTTTTTCAAGGCGTGGATTTTTTAAAAATATTTTTTCAAGGCGTGGATTTTTTAAAAATATTTTTTCAAGGCGTGGATTTTTTAAAAATATTTTTTCAAGGCGTGGATTTTTTAAAAATATTTTTTCAAGGCGTGGATTTTTTTTTAAATATTTTTTCAAGGCGTGGATTTTTTTAAAAATATTTTTTCAAGGCGTGGATTTTAAAATATTTTTTCAAGGCGTGGATTTTTTAAAAATATTTTTTCAAGGCGTGGATTTTTTTAAATATTTTTTCAAGGCGTGGATTTTTTTAAATATTTTTTCAAGGCGTGGATTTTTTAAAAATTTTTTTTCAAGGCGTGGATTTTTTAAAAATATTTTTTCAAGGCGTGGATTTTTTAAAAATATTTTTTCAAGGCGTGGATTTTTTAAAAATATTTTTTCAAATAGTTAACATGGCGTGGATTTTTAAAATTTGTTGTATTTTAAAGTTAAATAAATGTTTGCAAAAATTTAATGTTCTGCCAATAATTTCTAATGACCTTGCAGCAATTATGCTTTTGTAAATATTTGCCTTCCTTTTACTGCGTCGGTCTGTCTGTCTCACTCTCCCGCTCCATTTCCGATTCTGCATATAATTTTGTGTTTGACTTTATAATTATCGTCTACATCTTTAAACAGTATCAGAGTCATCATCCACTTTGGCGCAGTTTGTTTTTCTTATTTTTTCACATTTTTTTCAACGCATAAATTACAGAAGCCAATATTATTTTTCGTTCCCGTCATCGTCGTCGTAGTTTTTCTGTTTTGTTGATATTATTGCGTTGCAATTTCATTTTTGTTTTTGTTTTCTTCGACGACGACTTCTTCTAATGTATGTCTGTTGTTGATAAATCAGTTTGCCTCGGATCGTTAAGACTCCATTTAATTCCCCACACAGCCAGTATCGGCATCAGCACTACCCCTGCGCTCCCATGCTGCATCCAACAACATTCCGGGTATCAGCTAAAGTTTTGTTTTTTTTTTTTCTGTAGCGCCACATTGACTTGTGCCTGCCTGCCTGTCCGCCTGCAATGGCTGGCTATGGCCCCCCGAGAAATGTTAAACTTGCAACTTTTTGTGTTTACATTTTCCCCAGTAGCAATTTTTATTTTGTTTGTTGTTTCAAGGAACAACAACAGCAAAAAAGACATTAAATATATATTTTTAGTTTATTTTTTTGGGCGCAAACGAAATTCTACAAAAATGAGAATAACAACAACAAATGGCTGGATATTATCTAATCCACGCCTTGTTGGTAGCTCGAAAAAATATTTCTTTAAAAAATCCACGCCTTGTTGGTAGCTCGAAAAAATATTTCTTTAAAAAATCCACGCCTTGTTGGTAGCTCGAAAAAATATTTCTTTAAAAAATCCACGCCTTGTTGGTAGCTCGAAAAAATATTTCTTTAAAAAATCCACGCCTTGTTGGTAGCTCGAAAAAATATTTCTTTAAAAAATCCTCGCCTTGTTGGTAGCTCGAAAAAATATTTCTTTAAAAAATCCACGCCTTGTTGGTAGCTCGAAAAAATATTTCTTTAAAAAATCCACGCCTTGTTGGTAGCTCGAAAAAATATTTCTTTAAAAAATCCACGCCTTGTTGGTAGCTCGAAAAAATATTTCTTTAAAAAATCCACGCCTTGTTGGTAGCTCGACAAAATATTTCTTTAAAAAATCCACGCCTTGTTGGTAGCTCGAAAAAATATTTCTTTAAAAAATCCACGCCTTGTTGGTAGCTCGAAAAAATATTTCTTTAAAAAATCCACGCCTTGTTGGTAGCTCGAAAAAATATTTCTTTAAAAAATCCACGCCTTGTTGGTAGCTCGAAAAAATATTTCTTTAAAAAATCCACGCCTTGTTGGTAGCTCGAAAAAATATTTCTTTAAAAAATCCACGCCTTGTTGGTAGCTCGAAAAAATATTTCTTTAAAAAATCCACGCCTTGTTGGTAGCTCGAAAAAATATTTCTTTAAAAAATCCACGCCTTGTTGGTAGCTCGAAAAAATATTTCTTTAAAAAATCCACGCCTTGTTGGTAGCTCGAAAAAATATTTCTTTAAAAAATCCACGCCTTGTTGGTAGCTGGAAAAAATATTTCTTTAAAAAATCCACGCCTTGTTGGTAGCTCGAAAAAATATTTCTTTAAAAAATCCACGCCTTTGTTGGTAGCTCGAAAAAATATTTCTTTAAAAAATCCACGCCTTGTTGGTAGCTCGAAAAAATATTTTTTTTTAAAAAATCCACGCCGTGTTGGTAGCTCGAAAAAATATGTTTAAAAAATCCATGTCTTAGCAATCCTGCGAAAAATATTTTTTTAAAAAATCCACGCCTTAGCAATCCTTCCAAAAATATTTATTTTAAAAAATCCACGCCTCTAAAACTTACCCTTTGATAATTACAAGACCTTCAATATTTTTTTTTATAAAATCCAACAATAAAATAAATAAATATTTGAATAGTTAATCTACTTATTATGCCTCCAGAATTAATCACGGCGGCTAACATCTATGGCATTCCCATTTAGACGACACTAGAATATTCATTCATGCCGTCAGTCAGTCAGCCATTCAATTCCTCACCCATTCATTTCTCTCGTTCCGACCACGATAAATGAATGAAGCTTTTACTTTTTCCTCGCTGCCTTGAATTCAATATGCAGAGACTTGTTTGCATTTTCCCTAGCTGCCGACTTCGCTGTTCTCCCTCCCGCCTTCAGCACCCTTGGCCATGATTATTTATCAAATAAAAATAGAGAACGACAAAAAAACGAAGATGAAGAGGAGCAGGAAAAAACAAACAGGCTTTGACATTGATAATGAATGACATTCCATATACGATAATAACTCCGGTGGTGGTACCCGGGCCTGTGTGGTGTTCCATGTTGATAAATGGGCGAAAATGGATGAGTAGGAACCTAGTAGCTTTGTGTTTGTTTAAGGGCGCAACATTTAGCTAAGGCAGCAAATCTCCACCTTTTTTCTGTGATGCATCACTGGATAAAGTAGTTAAAATTAAATATTGAATGCCTATCTATGCGGATGCCTTCCTGGCAGCCAATAAAAAATCCAAATGGACGTGACATTCGACGTTTTCAGGTGTGTTCGGAAAAAATGTTAGCAAAGTTTACTTCCGTTTTTATTTTCAGCCGGGATGCGAATCGAAAAAAAACAGCACAGCTTATTGCAGTTGATTCAATGTCATTTGAAGTCGACTTATACTACGTGTAAATAATTCGAAATTCTGCAACAGACGTTTCCTTTTAACAATAAAATGATAGAGTGGAACAGGTGTGTAGTGAGGTGGCATGTTATATCCAATGGAATTTGCCGGGACTTCTAAATTTAGATATAAGCGGGATGCAACAAGACTTGGATTTTTTTTAAAATATTTTTAAGAATTATTTTTCAACATCCAGGCAAGGCGTCGATTTATTAAAAAATATTTTTCTACATTCAGCCACTACCAATAAGGCGTGGATTTTTTAAAGAAATATTTTTCAAGTAGCCAACAAGGCGTGGATTTTTTAAAGAAATATTTTTTCAAGTAGCCAACAAGGCGTGGATTTTTTAAAGAAATATTTTTTCAAGTAGCCAACAAGGCGTGGATTTTTTAAAGAAATATTTTTTCAAGTAGCCAACAAGGCGTGGATTTTTTAAAGAAATATTTTTTCAAGTAGCCAACAACGCGTGGATTTTTTAATAAAAAAATTTGTTCAAGTAGCCAACAAGGCGTGGATTTTTTAAAGAAATATTTTTTCAAGTAGCCAACAAGGCGTGGATTTTTTAAAGAAATATTTTTTCAAGTAGCCAACAAGGCGTGGATTTTTTAAAGAAATATTTTTTCAAGTAGCCAACAAGGCGTGGATTTTTAAAGAAATATTTTTTCAAGTAGCCAACAAGGCGTGGATTTTTAAAGAAATATTTTTTCAAGTAGCCAACAAGGCGTGCATTTTTTAAAGAAATATTTTTTCAAGTAGCCAACAAGGCGTGCATTTTTTAAAGAAATATTTTTTCAAGTAGCCAACAAGGCATGGATTTTTTAAAGAAATATTTTTTCAAGTAGCCAACAAGGCGTGGATTTTTTAAAGAAATATTTTTTCAAGTAGCCAACAAGACGTGGATTTGTAAAAGAAATACACTCCTTTCCTTTAAAAATTCACGCCTTAGTGTTTGATATTCCTCCACAAAATATCCTTTATAAATTCACGCCTTAGTGTTTGATATTCCTCCACAAAATATCCTTTAAAAATTCACGCCTTAGTGTTTGATATTCCTCCACAAAATATCCTTTAAAAATTCACGCCTTATGCCTCTATATTCCTCTATAAAATATCCTTTATAAATTCACGCCTTAGTGTTTGATATTCCTCCACAAAATATCCTTTAAAAATTCACTCACGCCTTATGCCTCTATATTCCTCTATAAAATATCCTTTATAAATTCACGCCTTAGTGTTTGATATTCCTCCACAAAATATCCTTTAAAAATTCACTCACGCCTTATGCCTCTATATTCCTCTATAAAATATCCTTTATAAATTCACGCCTTAGTGTTTGATATTCCTCCACAAAATATCTTTAAAAATCCACGCCTTAGGTTTTTATATTCCTCCACAAAATATCCTTTAAAACTCCACGCCTTAGATTTTTATATTCCTCCACAAAATATCCTTTAAAAATCCATGCCTTAGTGTTTGATATTCCTTCTCAAAATATCCTTTAAAAATCCACGCCTTAGTGTTTGATATTCCTCCTCAAAATATCCTTTAAAAATCCACGCCTTAGTGTTTCGTATTACTCCTCAAAATATCCTTTAAAAATTCACGCCTTAGTGTTTGATATTCCTTCTCAAAATATCCTTTACAAATCCACGCCTTAGTGTTTGATATTCCTCCACAAAATATCCTTTAAATATCCACACTTTAGGTTTTTATATTCCTCCACAAAATATCCTCTAGAAATCAACGCCTTAGGTTTTTATATTCCTCCACAAAATATCCTTTAAAAATCCACGCCCTAGGTTTTTATATTCAAGTAGCCAACAACGCGTGGATTTTTTAATAAAAAAATTTGTTCAAGTAGCCAACAAGGCGTGGATTTTTTAAAGAAATATTTTTTCAAGTAGCCAACAAGGCGTGGATTTTTTAAAGAAATATTTTTTCAAGTAGCCAACAAGGCGTGGATTTTTTAAAGAAATATTTTTTCAAGTAGCCAACAAGGCGTGGATTTTTAAAGAAATATTTTTTCAAGTAGCCAACAAGGCGTGGATTTTTAAAGAAATATTTTTTCAAGTAGCCAACAAGGCGTGCATTTTTTAAAGAAATATTTTTTCAAGTAGCCAACAAGGCGTGCATTTTTTAAAGAAATATTTTTTCAAGTAGCCAACAAGGCATGGATTTTTTAAAGAAATATTTTTTCAAGTAGCCAACAAGGCGTGGATTTTTTAAAGAAATATTTTTTCAAGTAGCCAACAAGACGTGGATTTGTAAAAGAAATACACTCCTTTCCTTTAAAAATTCACGCCTTAGTGTTTGATATTCCTCCACAAAATATCCTTTATAAATTCACGCCTTAGTGTTTGATATTCCTCCACAAAATATCCTTTAAAAATTCACGCCTTAGTGTTTGATATTCCTCCACAAAATATCCTTTAAAAATTCACGCCTTATGCCTCTATATTCCTCTATAAAATATCCTTTATAAATTCACGCCTTAGTGTTTGATATTCCTCCACAAAATATCCTTTAAAAATTCACTCACGCCTTATGCCTCTATATTCCTCTATAAAATATCCTTTATAAATTCACGCCTTAGTGTTTGATATTCCTCCACAAAATATCTTTAAAAATCCACGCCTTAGGTTTTTATATTCCTCCACAAAATATCCTTTAAAACTCCACGCCTTAGATTTTTATATTCCTCCACAAAATATCCTTTAAAAATCCATGCCTTAGTGTTTGATATTCCTTCTCAAAATATCCTTTAAAAATCCACGCCTTAGTGTTTGATATTCCTCCTCAAAATATCCTTTAAAAATCCACGCCTTAGTGTTTCGTATTACTCCTCAAAATATCCTTTAAAAATTCACGCCTTAGTGTTTGATATTCCTTCTCAAAATATCCTTTACAAATCCACGCCTTAGTGTTTGATATTCCTCCACAAAATATCCTTTAAATATCCACACTTTAGGTTTTTATATTCCTCCACAAAATATCCTCTAGAAATCAACGCCTTAGGTTTTTATATTCCTCCACAAAATATCCTTTAAAAATCCACGCCCTAGGTTTTTATATTCCTCCACAAAATATCCTTTAAAACTCCACGCCTTAGATTTTTATATTCCTCCACAAAATATCCTTTAAAAATCCACGCCTTAGTGTTTGATATTCCTTCTCAAAATATCCTTTAAAAATCCATGCCTTAGTGTTTGATATTCCTTCTCAAAATATCCTTTAAAAATCCACGCCTTAGTGTTTGATATTCCTTCTCAAAATATCCTTTAAAAATCCACGCCTTAGTGTTTGATATTCCTTCTCAAAATATCCTTTAAAAATCCACGCCTATGTCCTTCATAAAATCTTCTTAACACTAGAACGCCGAAGGCAGTCATTTTGACCGCTTTCCAATTTCAAGTCCAAAAGCAACTGTGACACTATTTTTTTAAAATTTGGTGACTTTTTGTACCTCATAGAATTACGTTTATTATAAAAAAATCATCAAATTTAAAAAAAAAAGTGTCATTAAATACACAGTTGCTTTTGTACTTGAAATTGGAAAGCGGTCAAAATGACTGCCTTCGGCGTTCTAGTGTTAAACAAATCTGCAACATGGGATCTGATTTTCTTTCTCAGATATTTCTTCTCCAAAAATCCCCTCTCTTGTGTTTGATAGCCAAATTGTTGTTGTTATTGTTGCCTTTGTCCTTATATTTACACTTGTTTACAGGTTGCCTTCGCTTCCCTGCCCTCCAACTAATTTTAATGCCTCTTATCCACACCGAACCAACATATGGTGGTAATCTTTCGTATGCAACACCTGACTTATTGTTTTGGATGGCTGTTTTTATTTTTTTGCTATTCTCCTGGTTCCATTGCCAAGAGGAGCTCTTGACGTTGTTGGCATTCTGTCTTGTTTTATGCCTTTCATTTCAATTGTTGTTGCTTTTGTTGTTGTTCGGAAAGAGCCACCATAAAGTGTTTTTTATTGTCACTGTTTTTGTCTTCTAATTTCTGGGCCTGGTTTTTTTGTTGTTGTTGCTCTTTTTTTACCTCGTCGCTGTTGGTTTTGCTGTTGCTATTTTGGGTCTGGGAGTGCAATTCCCCTTTGTTATTAGGTTAGGTTCTTTATCAGCCCATTGTTTTGGTATGTATGTACCCAGCACAACCCCTCTATGTATGGCTGACTGGTTAGATTTTACCTTGTTATCGCTTTCATTTAAATGCTTTCGAAGTCGAACCGTTTTGTCGGTCCGTCAGTCAGTATTTTTTGGGTGTTTTCCATTTCACCCGCCTCCATTCATAGTCGGAGCGACCGACAGCCATCACCACCACCATTACGATGACTATGACAACCTTTTTTCATGGTGGCGGCAGCATTTCGCATTTATTTGTCAATGCCTTCGAGGCCTATTGCAAATTTAATGCATTATTGATGTCAATGACTCCATATCGGTTGTGTTGTCAGGTATGTATGTACGGATGTGTGTTTATGTGTGTTTGGCAAATGACGTTTTAAATTTCATGTTGATGACTTGGTGGAGTGTGACATGTAGAATGAATATGACTAGGCTGTCTGTCGGTCTGTTGTTTGCTGGGTTCGAAGGTGTTTTTCGTTTTACGATTTGGAACAGAAGTTGCAATTTTTATGATTATATGGTGGCAACAACAGTTTTTTTCTAAAGTGAACCATAGGGGATATTAAACATACATACATATTTGAGAAAAGAAATAAATTATTGATTGTCAGTATGTTTAAAAAATGTTAAAAGCGTCCAAGTCGTGGATTTTTAAAGGATATTTTGAGAAGGAATAACAAAGTGAAAATATCCTTTAAAAATCCACTCCTTCCTTCTCAAAATATCCTTTAAAAATCCAGTCTAAGGCGTGGATTTTTAAAGGATATTTTGAAAAGGAATATCAAAGTCTAAGGCGTGGATTTTTAAAGGATATTTTGAAAAGGAATATCAAAGTCTAAGGCGTGGATGTTTAAAGGATATTTTGAGGAGGAACATCAAACACTAAGGCGTGGATTTTTAAAGGATATTTTGAGAAGGAATATCAAAGTCTAAGGCGTGGATTTTTAAAGGATATTTTGAGAAGGAATATCAAACACAAAGGCGTGGATTTTTAAAGGATATTTTGAGAAGGAATATCAAAGTCTAAGGCGTGGATTTTTAAAGGATATTTTGAGAAGGAATATCAAAGTCTAAGGCGTGGATTTTTAGAGGATATTTTGAGAAGGAATATCAAAGTCTAAGGCGTGGATTTTTAGAGGATATTTTGAGAAGGAATATCAAAGTCTAAGGCGTGGATTTTTAAAGGATATTTTGAGAAGGAATATCAAAGTATAAGGCGTGGATTTTTAAAGGATATTTTGAGAAGGAATATCAAAGTATAAGGCGTGGATTTTTAAAGGATATTTTGAGAAGGAATATCAAAGTATAAGGCGTGGATTTTTAAAGGATATTTTGAGAAGGAATATCAAACACTAAGGCGTGGATTTTTAAAGGATATTTTGAGAAGGAATATCAAACACTAAGGCGTGGATTTTTAAAGGATATTTTGAGAAGGAATATCAAAGTCTAGGGCGTGGATTTTTAAAGGATATTTTGAGAAGGAATATCAAACACTAAGGCGTGGATTTTTAAAGGATATTTTGAGAAGGAATATCAAACACTAAGGCGTGGATTTTTAAAGGATATTTTGAGAAGGAATATCAACGTCTAAGGCGTGGATTTTTAAAGGATATTTTGAGGAGGAACATCAAACACTAAGGCGTGGATTTTTAAAGGATATTTTGAGAAGGAATATCAAAGTCTAAGGCGTGGATGTTTAAAGGATATTTTGAGGAGGAACATCAAACACTAAGGCGTGGATTTTTAAAGGATATTTTGAGGAGGAACATCAAACACTAAGGCGTGGATTTTTAAAGGATATTTTGAGGAGGGACATACAACACTAAGGCGTGGATTTTTAAAGGATATTTTGAGGAGGGACATCAAACACTAAGGCGTGGATTTTTAATTTTTTTATTTTTTCGAGACACCTGAATTTTTTAAAAACTATTTGTTCGATCTACCTGGATTTAAAAAAAATATTTTTTCAAGCTACTAATATGGCGATGATTTTTTAAAATATTTTTTCGATGTACTATCAAATATTCTCGACCACATTCCAGCTGTCTCGCCCTCAGCAACTAAAACATCGCATCAAAACATCAATAAAAAATTAGTAATGTAAACACCCAAACACAAAAATGAATACAACAAGCTGAGCAAATAATTGTAACAAATCGAGAAAGAGGAAAACACCCCCTAAATAATACCCAGAACACAGATAACGCCCACAAGACCACATAAAACAAAATGGGATTACAAAGGCTTACCCATTCCGAAAAAAATAAACAATGAAATATTTTCCAATAAAAGTGTCTAAAAATGTGCTGCCCTGTAATTATCAATCAGACTCAAAGAAGAAGAAAACGACGAAATAGAAGTCGAATTGGAAGACAATTTTATCATCAAATTATCCATTCTCACCCAGGCCATATAAAAATTATCACCGTTTCGTTTCAGTCTCTATTCTTGGGGAATTTTATGACCATTTTTTTTTTCTTTCCTCCCATTTTTCTATTGATTTTTTATAGTTGTTGTATCCCTACACACACGCATTCGATGATGAATAGTTGTGAATCAATTGATGTGCTGTTTTATCTGAATGATGATGGTGGTGATGTTGATGGTTCCACACATCGGCAGCTTCTATTCCATGCTGTCTGGCAAAAGCAGACCCTGAATATCCACACTCTCTTGTTTTTAAGGTGTCTGGATATCCCATTGTCTGTTGTGCTGAAATGTGTTAACATCATTAACACATTTCAAATGGCACACACACACATTCACATATTAAACATCATGAGTAGGTTCTGGCTGCAGAAGGATAATTATGACGATGACCTTTGAATAATGATGTGCTCCTATCTTTGATTTCTTATGTTTGCTATTTGGTTTTCGAATTGTTGAGAAGGAAAAAACATGATTAAATTTTTATGTTGCCAATAGATAATTGATAACAATAAATTTATATTATGCTTTTACAATCTGAATCCACGCCTTGTGGGTGGATCTCGAAAAAATATTTCTTTTAAAAATCCACGCCTTGTGGGTGGATCTCGAAAAAATATTTCTTTTAAAAATCCACGCCTTGTGGGTATCTCGAAAAAATATTTCTTTTAAAAATCCACGCCTTGTGGGTATCTCGAAAAAATATTTCTTTAAAAATCTCCAAAAAATATTTCTTTTAAAATCCACGCCTTATGGTTGGGTATCTCGAAAAAATATTTCTTTTAAAATCCACGCCTTATGGTTGGGTATCTCGAAAAAATATTTCTTTTAAAAATCCACGCCTTGTGCGTCGTATCTCCAAAAAATATTTCTTTTAAAAATCCACGCCTTGTGCGTCGTATCTCCAAAAAATATTTCTTTTAAAAATCCACGCCTTGTGGGTCGTATCTCCAAAAAATATTTCTTTTAAAAATCCACGCCTTGTGGGTGGATCTCCAAAAAATATTTCTTTTAAAAATTCGAATGAATTGTTGGTCCTTGGAAAAAATGTTTGGAATGGGGTTAATTCAATTCAACCACCAACAACCCTTAATTTAAATATAAAATCCGAAGGCCAAATGCCTGCGGAACACCATCATCACTTTTACCTCTAAAATGGAGAAAAAATAAGAGGTCGGGATGAGTAAGGAGTCCATACAACCTATTCTGGCATTAAATTGCTTTACAGAAAAAAAGGACAAACCAAAATCAAACCAAAAAACCTCCGACCTCCAATGGCAAAGCTAATGACCATTACTCTTAACAAATTGCGATACACAGTAGCAGAACAGAAGTAACAGCAGTATTGGTTTTCTGCCAACCATCACCGGGAGAGTGGTGACACCAAAAGCTTGTAAATATATAAATATACAAAAAAATCTCAACGAGAAAAACCGGAGGAAAGCACGACTCTGGCGCAAGCAATCGGAATGATATCTGCTGACAAATACAAATTGCAATTGTCGGTAGATAACGTGGTGGTGGTAGTAGCTCCATAGGCAATGCGGGGAATGTTGGTGCGGGTTGGCAAAATGGCACCATCATGGATTCTACGAAATGCATGCAGAGGAAAAAATCAGACACGTAGTTGGTTGGACAACAGATTTATTTGACTCACACCAGGATTGAAGAGTCACAACATAGGTGGCACATCCAACCCTCTTTCCACATTTTTTTTGGTCCTTCGAGCTGGTTTTGTAACAATATTTATGTGGATTGCAGAGCAGAGGGAAAGGATTCCTTTACAAATCCAAATTTCTTTGGTGTAAAAATTATTCAGGGGATCTCTGGCAGCCCCCCTCACCACATATTCCTCAAGGATATGTTTATCCATCTTGTGAAATATTAGCTTGACAAATAATTGAATGCAATTTTATTATGTACTGAAAAATGAAATGAAACTTTCCAATAACCACAAACTTTTAATAAGAAAACGAAAGGACACAGCAGGATTTTACAGCATCTTCGTTCGGAAATCAGAATGCAAACAAACAAGAAACTCACAATCATTTCAAAAGGATTCGGGAACACCAACCATTCTCTTACACATTTATCCAGCCGAACAAAATGCTACACGAGCCAAACCAACACAAAAGGATGACCAGGAAAGGACAACCAGACACACAGATTGAAGGATGATTGTGTTGTTGTTTACTGCATGTTTTAATGCAATAAAACCCAAAAACAACAACGACAACACCACCACTGCAATTGTATCCTTGTTATTGTCTGCCTCGCAATGCCACACACCATAAAAAGGATACTCATCATCATCACCACCAACATCCATATTTTTTTTTGTATCGGCAGTAAATATGCTGCGGAGACTGGTTTTTGAAAATTTATTGTTTTTTGTTGTTGTATTTTTTATTTTCCTTTTTAACCCATATGAAGTGTTAATATGGCGACATTAACGATATAAACAGGATATACATCATGATTAAACAGATAAACAATTAAAAAATATAAAAAAAACTAAATGGATAAAATTATTTCAATAGCCAAGGTAAATCGAATACAGTGCGATCAGGTGGGCGCCTAAAAGTATGCAGAACACAAGCTTTAAAAATTAATGTTTTATTTTTATTTTATTATAGAGCCTGTCATTTTCTTAATCCAAGATTTAAAAAGATATTTTAAAAATGTTTTAAAACAAAAATAATAATAAGCCCACAAAAATATTCTTTTAAAAATATTTTTATAAATCAAGTTTTCAAAGTCTCTGAAAACAAATATTTTCAAATGAGCATATTCTGCTTGGGAAAAGTTCGATCAGATGGTCGCCTATAAGTATGCAGTTTTTCAATAACTTTCTAGAGGCCTGGACTTTTGTTGGGTTTGATTTGGTCTTATTTCTAAGAGAAAAGTCAGAGAGAGAGAGAGAGAGAGAGAAGGTCAGATATTTTTCAGAATGACTAAATTTCTTTTAAAAATATTTTTAGAAAGAGTGATTTTTGTAAAAAAAAAATTTTTTTGGATGTTGTTGTTCTGGCCTTCAATAAAAATATTTTCAATAAAAACGTGATCCTTCGTATCCGGTTCTTTGAAAACTTAGACAAATCTAAGTCTTAAAAAATACAGATTCTTTAAAACTATTGTTTTCAAAAATAATTTAAAATTCCAGTCTTCTAAAATATATGTTCTTGAATTATCGGATCTTCCTTTTTTAATCTCGGTCTTACAATT
The DNA here is from genome assembly GCF_032173495.1 of Musca vetustissima. Taxonomy (NCBI): domain Eukaryota; kingdom Metazoa; phylum Arthropoda; class Insecta; order Diptera; family Muscidae; genus Musca; species Musca vetustissima. The sequence continues at coordinate 25,113 of NW_026880849.1, forward strand.
ATTTTACAAACAATGCTTTAGCAAGCCTTAAAAAAATACTCAAAAAATAAAAAAAATGTTTTAAAACTCCACGGCTTGTTAATACATATTTTTTTAATCCACACTTCAAAAATATTTTTTAACCCACGATTTGTTAATACTTCAAAAGATATTTTCGAAAAAAAACCACGCCTTGTTGGTTCATTTGAAAAACATATTTTTTTAAAAATCCAACAAGGTGTGGATTTTTAAAAAAATATGTTTTTCAAATATTTCTTCAAAAAAATATTTTTTTCTTTAAATCCATACCTTTAAATTTCTTTTTAAAAAAATATAGGGGTCTTCGCAAATGTATTGCTGTGAGAGTGTGTGTTATGAAAAATCTCCTTCCGGGAGACAAAAGAAAATGGCGATCCACAGGATTCAAAATGCCAGGTTATATTCCAAGGATGTCTACGTCCAAAAATGCGATGACTCCAGAATAAGGTTTAATTCCACAGGAGCACTGGGAGTAGCAAACAAAAGAGGAGAACAAAACGAGAGTACCAGGGTTAAAATTTAGACAGCAAATTAGAAAAAAAAATAGAAATCAAGCAATGAATAACATTAAATCACTCACGAACACCTGTTTGAGAGGTAGCGCCAAGTGTGAACAGGACAACCTCAGAGTTGACCAGCAAAGTGTGTAAAACGGGAGGATTTTCATCCAAATCAGACTCCTAGCGACACGAATTCTGACCAACAACAGAAAACCGAACAGGATGATACTTTATAAACGTTGATTTCCAAAAAAGCTGTGGAGAAGATGGGGACACAATTGGGGAAGGGGATTTTAAAATCTTCATTAGTATCTTCCGGTAGAACTTAAAAATTAGTATCACAGTAACAATCACAGTTAGTTCATCATGGGTATGGGATCACAGTGTTATTTTCGCCTCCTTGATGAATCCAAGGACTAGCTTGTACAGGAAGATATCTTTCGATTGGAGGAGGTATGTATCAGCAGCACCTATGCGGTTCAAAAAGACCTTGTCATAGTCACACCAACTTTCTATTTTATTTATGAGCTTAGTTTCCGCAGGACTTAGACTTGTCCCTAGAAACCATGTTTTTTTTCAATTCAGCATTAGAAGACTCAAAGAAGAATCTTTCCTTCAATTCGCATAATTCAACATAATGTTCTTTCCATGCAGCCGAGACTCTATGCACGGTATTTCGTTCGGCCTCTTTTGGCGGCACCTTTCAACACTCGCTTTTTCCAGGATATTGTGGCATTCAACAACTAGAAAGTTGTCATCCATACCGGAGCATAAAGTCTTATAGGCTGCAAGGCTGTGCGTAAAGGTGAAAAATCTGCTGCAATTATCATCAGCCGCTATCTCAAACGCTTTACGCAAGACATAAAGTTCGCCGAACATAGACGAGAATTTTAAATTAATGCGGAAAAGAAAGCGTTCATCCTTGGTCACATTATAAACACCACAACCAGTGGAACATTCGCCGACAGATGCATCGGTGGCAAATATAACAAAGTTATTGTTTCTGTAGTACTCAATCTCCGCCACATACACCTCTGTTATCATTTCCTTGGGTGTACTATGTTTCGGCAGTAAGTTGGTCCGAATATGAAGAGAAGCTTGAGTTGTTTAGGAAGACAATTTTATGTTCTTAAAAATATCAGCAAACTCATGGAAGATGGCGCTGTATCTGGATTTTACTAAAGGATTGTCCTCAATAATGTTGTATAAAAAAATCCGTTTGATTTTAATAATTTCCTTGGAAATATATTGCTTCTTTGTTATCCTCTTGTTATCCCTATTCAAATGTGATTTAAATATCCTTTGTGGTTATGTGACATTTTTAATGAATTAGTTTCCTATTTCCCACTGGACACCCCTTTAGCTGTTCAATGAACCCTTTCGTCGAATGTCTTTTATTTCTTAACAAGATAGTGGTTATCCTCAAACAAATAAAGGATTAGATAGACTAGACGCTCGAAGAATTATTCAAAATATATTTTCTTAAATCCATGCAAGGCAGACAGAACTTGTTGACTCTGACACAGAGTTTGATGTACGAAGTGTTTTATTGCGACGCTGACGTTTTTTTATTACCTTGGGTGATGAAAAACAAATGATTTTAGAACAATGCCTTGTTAATGAATTAATGCATTGTTCTTCAAAGATTTTATAACATCTTAGGCTGACGTCAGAGTGCGCGCGAGAAGAGATGCTATGATATGCCGCTAGACGACGCTATAAACCTCTGCGTGTGTTTTCTTATGGCATAGCGCAAAAGCTGTCAGAGTGGATGCTACGCTACAAGCGAGACAAAGCGAGTGCAAGCGATAAAGCGTGTTGTGCAATGGTTTATAGCAAGAGCTCGCTTTGGCTCTGTTTGAGTTTCTTTGTTTATTATTTTTATTTACCGTTATTGATCGGTTTTTGGCATCGTTCTTTTGCATCTTATCGAATTTTAATGGCGTGGACCAATCTGTCGGGATTTTTGTGGACTCAAGTCCAAATTTAATTAAATAATAATAAAATAATTTGGAAAAAATAAGGGAAATTGATGCAGAAATATTTGTTCATTTCATGAATTTTCTTTAAAAAATTACTTTGAAAATATTTTGTGATATGAAAAATTCTTCGTCGGAATCCTTCTTGAGTCAATAAACACCAGTTTACAACAGAAATAGGCGATATAAACCAACAACACGCTTTAATTAAATAATAATAAAATAATTTGGAAAAAATAAGGGAAATTGATGCAGAAATATTTGTTCATTTCATGAATTTTCTTTAAAAAATTACTTTGAAAATATTTTGTGATATGAAAAATTCTTCGTCGGAATCCTTCTTGAGTCAATAAACACCAGTTTACAACAGAAATAGGCGATATAAACCAACAACACGCTTTGCTCTCTATAGCACTCACTCTGACATACTATAGCATTGAAGTAGCATGAACTATTATAGCATGTAGTATCGCATCGCTTCTCGCTTGCACTCTGACGTCAGCCTTAATCCTTTGGTTGATTGAAAGACGGCTATTCAGTGTCTTCGGGTGATTTGCCAACCCTGAGAAAAAATCAGGCACACAGCTGAAAAATACCTCTAGAACAACATTGGTTCGTTGAAAAGAATATTTTAAAAATTCAATCTTATAGTCGTTTTGTTGCTATTTAAAAAAAAAAAAAAAACTAGAAATGCTTTAAAAAACCACTCCTGGAGCTACTTTGTGCTTCGAAAAAAATATTGTAACATTTTTGGTTTTAGAACCATTTATTAAAAATTCATTTTTCTAAATTTCATCAATCAATCGAATAATTTTGTTTCATTTGAAATCTTACCATTTAGCCAAAGGGATAAGTCATCCACATAGAGGGTGTTAGGTTAAGACATATTAATGACCATGTTTTCCGCTTTTCCTTTGTAGCATGTAATCCAATTGTTTACACACCATATCTTCTTAAATTATCAATAGAAAAATTCATTTTCGTCGTCACTTTCCAAAAACATTAATCATTAAACGAAAAAATTGTATTTCGTTCGGCTCAGCTGTCAATTAGTAGAAAATGTTTGTCTTGTCTTTCTACCCCCCTAGAGGATATGTGAAGGACGAAAAAAGTCCTTGTCATTATCATGTTGTTTCCTAATACTCTGAAGTTTTCTGGTGGTGTTGCTTTCCGTTTTTAAAAGGTCCCCAGAGATTGGATTTCCACACTTGGGCACTCATTAGCGAAAATGAGGATTCTCTTCGTTTATTTTTCTTTCCATTTTTTTGGCAACAAATTGTTATGGCAAGTTGGCCTTGTTTTTCCAAATTTGGGTAGGATGGTGGAAGCCATGTTGTTGTGTGAAAAACGGGAAATGTGGAAATTTGTGTCAGCCTCTAATTAAAGGGGTGAGTTTGCTTTTCCACCCCAAATATTTTCAAGGATTTTTAAAAAAATATTTTTTGAAGGTACCCACAACGCATGGATTTTTTTAAGATACCCACAAGGCGTGGATTTTTTGGAATTTTTTCTAAGATACCCACAAGGCGTGGATTTTTTCAAAGGCGTGGATTTTTTCTAAGATACCCACAAGGCGTGGATTTTTCCTAAGATACCCACAAGGCGTGGATTTTTTCTAAGATACCCACAAGCGTGGATTTTTTAAGATACCCACAGGGCGTGGATTTTTAAAGATACCCACAAGGCGTGGATTTTTTCTAAGATACCCACAAGGCGTGGATTTTTTCTAAGATACCCACAAGGCGTGGATTTTTTCTAAGATACCCACAAGGCGTGGATTTTTTCTATGATACCCACAAGACGTGGATTTTTTCTAAGATACCCACAAGGCGTGGATTTTTTCTAAGATACCCACAAGGCGTGGATTTTTTCTATGATACCCACAAGACGTGGATTTTTTCTAAGATACCCACAAGGCGTGGATTTTTTCTAAGATACCCACAAGCGTGGATTTTTTAAGATACCCACAAGGCGTGGATTTTTTTAGATACCCACAAGGCGTGGATTTTTTCTAAGATACCCACAAGGCGTGGATTTTTTCTAAGATACCCACAAGGCGTGGATTTTTTCTAAGATACCCACAAGGCGTGGATTTTTTCTAAGATACCCACAAGGCGTGGATTTTTTCTAAGATACCCACAAGCGTGGATTTTTTCTAAGATACCCACAAGCGTGGATTTTTTAAGATACCCACAAGGCGTGGATTTTTTAAGATACCCACAAGGCGTGGATTTTTTCTAAGATACCCACAAGGCGTGGATTTTTTCTAAGATACCCACAAGGCGTGGATTTTTTCTAAGATACCCACAAGCGTGGATTTTTTAAGATACCCACAAGGCGTGGATTTTTTCTAAGATACCCACAAGGCGTGGATTTTTTCTAAGATACCCACAAGGCGTGGATTTTTTCTAAGATACCCACAAGGCGTGGATTTTTTCTATGATACCCACAAGACGTGGATTTTTTCTAAGATACCCACAAGGCGTGGATTTTTTCTAAGATACCCACAAGGCGTGGATTTTTTCTAAGATACCCACAAGCGTGGATTTTTTAAGATACCCACAAGGCGTGGATTTTTTCTAAGATACCCACAAGGCGTGGATTTTTTAAGATACCCACAAGGCGTGGATTTTTTCTAAGATACCCACAAGGCGTGGATTTTTTCTATGATACCCACAAGACGTGGATTTTTTCTAAGATACCCACAAGGCGTGGATATCTTTTTTCTAAGATACCCACAAGGCGTGGATTTTTCTTAAAATACCCACAAGCGTGGATTTTTTCTAAGATACCCACAAGCGTGGATTTTTTAAGATACCCACAAGGCGTGGATTTTTTCTAAGATACCCACAAGGCGTGGATTTTTTCTAAGATACCCACAAGGCGTGGATTTTTTAAGATACCCACAAGGCGTGGATTTTTTAAGATACCCACAAGGCGTGGATTTTTTCTAAGATACCCACAAGCGTGGATTTTTTCTAAGATACCCACAAGCGTGGATTTTTTAAGATACCACAAGGCGTGGATTTTTTCTAAGATACCCACAAGCGTGGATTTTTTCTAAGATACCCACAAGCGTGGATTTTTTAAGATACCCACAAGGCGTGGATTTTTTCTAAGATACCCACAAGGCGTGGATTTTTTCTAAGATACCCACAAGGCGTGGATTTTTTCTAAGATACCCACAAGGCGTGGATTTTTTCTAAGATACCCACAAGGCGTGGATTTTTTCTATGATACCCACAAGGCGTGGATTTTTTCTAAGATACCCACAAGGCGTGGATTTTTTAAGATACCCACAAGGCGTGGATTTTTTCTAAGATACCCACAAGGCGTGGATTTTTTCTATTTTTTCTAAGATACCCACAAGCGTGGATTTTTTAAGATACCCACAAGGCGTGGATTTTTTCTAAGATACCCACAAGGCGTGGATTTTTTAAGATACCCACAAGGCGTGGATTTTTTCTAAGATACCCACAAGGCGTGGATTTTTTCTATGATACCCACAAGGCGTGGAGGCGTGGATTTTTTCTATGATACCCACAAGACGTGGATTTTTTCTAAGATACCCACAAGGCGTGGATTTTTTCTAAGATACCCACAAGGCGTGGATTTTTTCTAAGATACCCACAAGGCGTGGATTTTTTCTAAGATACCCACAAGCGTGGATTTTTTCTAAGATACCCACAAGACGTGGATTTTTTCTAAGATACCCACAAGGCGTGGATTTTTTCTAAGATACCCACAAGGCTAAGATACCCACAAGGCGTGGATTTTTTCTAAGATACCCACAAGCGTGGATTTTTTCTAAGATACCCACAAGCGTGGACGACGTGGATTTTTTCTAATATACCCACAAGGCGTGGATTTTTCTAATATACCCACAATAGATTCCCACAAGGCGTGGATTTTTTTAAGATTCCCACAAGGCGTGGATTTTTTTAAGATTCCCACAAGGCGTGGATTTTTTTAAGATTCCCACAAGGCGTGGATTTTTTTTTAAGATTCCCACAAGGCGTGGATTTTTTAAGATTCCCACAAGGCGTGGATTTTTTAAAGATTCCCACAAGGCGTGGATTTTTTATAAGATACCCACAAGGCGTGGGATTTTTTTAAGATACCCACAAGGCGTGGATTTTTTTTAAGATACCCACAAGGCGTGGATTTTTAATACCCAGAAGGCGTATTTTTTCTAAGATACCCACAAGGCGTGGATTTTTAAAAGAATAAGATACCCACAAGGCGTGGATTTTTTAAATAATTTTTTTCATGCATACCCACAAGGCGTGGATTTTTTAAATAATTTTTTTCATGCATACCCACAAGGCGTGGATTTTTTCTAAGATACCCACAAGGCGTGGATTTTTTCAAGATACCCACAAGGCGTGGATTTTTAAAAGAATATTTTTTCAAGATACCCACAAGGCGTGGATTTTTAAAAGAATATTTTTTCAAGATACCCACAAGGCGTGGATTTTTAAAAGAATATTTTTTCAAGATACCCACAAGGCGTGGATTTTTAAAAGAATATTTTTTCAAGATACCCACAAGGCGTGGATTTTTAAAAGAATATTTTTTCAAGATACCCACAAGGCGTGGATTTTTAAAAGAATATTTTTTAAGGGACCCACAAGGCGTGGATTTTAAAAGAATATTTTTTATGGAACCCACAAGGCGTGGATTTTTTATTTTTTAAGATACCCACAAGGCGTGGATTTTGGATTTTTTCAAGATACCCACAAGGCGTGGATTTTTAAGATACCCACAGCGTGGATTTTTTCTAAGATACCCACAAGGCGTGGATTTTTTAGCATACCCACAAGGCGTGGATTTTTTAAATAATTTTTTTCATGCATACCCACAAGGCGTGGATTTTTTAAATAATTTTTTTCATGCATACCCACAAGGCGTGGATTTTTTAAATAATTTTTTTCATGCATACCCACAAGGCGTGGATTTTTTAAATATACCCACAAGGCGTGGATTTTTTTAAGATACCCACAAGCGTGGATTTTTAAGATACCCACAAGGCTAAGATACCCACAAGCGTGGATTTTTTAAGATACCCACAAGGCGTGGATTTTTTTAAGATACCCAAAAGGCGTGGATTTTTTCTAAGATACCCACAAGGCGTGGATTTTTTCTAAGATACCCACAAGCCGTGGATTTTTTCTAAGATACCCACAAGGCGTGGATTTTTAAATATATTTTTCAAGACCCACAAGGCGTGGATTTTTAAATATATTTTTCAAGACACACAAGGCGTGGATTTTCAAATATATTTTTCAAGACCCACAAGGCGTGGATTTTTCTATG
>NW_026880850.1:0-32715 GCF_032173495.1 Musca vetustissima
TCAAAAATTTTACTAGTCGTTCCTGTCGAAAGTGCGATCAGAAACACCATACTCTATTGCACAGAGATAGCTCTATTGCGAGCACTAAGAGTCAGATGGTAACTTCCACAAATTCCAGCCTTTCGACCACAAAATTTAAATAGTAATATTAATCTTTCGTCTTCTTCCAATGTGATTGATCCACCTGCATCGGTCGTAATGACTTTCGACAAACATTTCACGCAACGAAGAACAAAGCAGTTCTATTGGGAACAGCTATGGTCAATATTGTTAACCATGGTGTCTGTTTCCTGCTCGGGCGCTAATACATAAGGTTTCTGAGTCGTCCTTCATATCTGAACGACGTCAGAAGAAATTGAGACTACCCGTTAAATCCACAATTTTGACAATTCGCGGAGTAAATTGTACTGTCGCAACGACATGTCGAAAATGTGTTCGTTAAAACGTAGTAGTCGTTTTGATAAAATTCACAGTTTGGAAACGTCAGCATTAATAAATAATTACTGATCCTGTAAAACAAATTGTTTTCGTAAATCGGACGAAATCTTTTGAAGGCGGCTAGATTGAACAAATTACAAAGTATTCAAACTCTGGTATAGAAATAATAAGCTATATTTCCAGATGAATGATCGGGATCATGTGATCGCTATATTTTATGATGCATTTACTCACGAATATTGATTATAAATGTTTATATTTATATACAAAATAAAGTGATTGTACGCGCGGAATTCTCAAATTATGTATTTGCAGATGTTTCTACTTTCATAGTACTTTTGACCGCAGTTTAATTTGGCGGATGTGAACACGGCTGGTCTCAGTATATTAAGCAACCCAATAAGTAGGTTTTTTATAAAAATGTTCTTGAGATATACATCAATTGAAGTAAAATTACGAGTCCTACGATCCTATAATAAGTTTAGGACTTCATCTAGATCGTCTGAAAACAGGGATATTTCGGCTTCAATATGTCAGCATCCGGCCTAGTTGAATGCGGTGGAAATATCGAAAAATCATACATTTGAGCTATATTGCCAATATGGTGTTTTTCAATTCCGTCGTTGAGCACAAGTCTGTAAATGGTGTATTTCAGTCATAAATTAGCAAAAGACAAAAAAATTGTTGGCTTCAGCATATTTTTACCCATTTTTACACCCTCCATCGTTGTATGTATGTATGTTTTTTTCAAAATAATCGTTTCTGACCCTATGAAGTATATATATTCGTGATCAGTGTAAAATTCTTAGACGATCCAGCCATGTCCAGCAGTCTGTTGTTATCACTCTAGCATCTGTAGAAACTGAGCTTGCTGTCCAAAAATGTGCACAGAAGTGCCAGAGCTATATCTGTCGTGTAGGCATATCCCCCATATTACGGTACCTCCAAATTTTCTCTATTTTGAACACGTTTTGACCCGAATTAGCTGTTATTTGATATTGAACCACTTTTCAGTGTAGCCCCCAAAAAACGATACAATAAAAATTTCAGTTTGTTGGAAATTATGGACAAGTCTTTTAACAAATTTTGCTGTATTTTTTTTTGGATTTTAATGGGCGGAGAATCTCCCTACCAATGAATCCCCTTTATTAGGATTCATTAAACGCTTGTCTAAAGAGTTTGATGACGCTTAAGAGATTATTTGTTAGTACTATCCGCCCAGTCCTAGAATATGGTTGCATTCTTTGGAGTCCGTTTTATAAATGTCACTGTGATAAAATTGCGTCAGTTCAAGTTCAGTTTTTAATCTTTGCCTTGTGTGGCCTAAATTGGAACCCATCGGAATTAGTTCCACCTTATAAAAGTCGCTTATTGTTAATTAATCTTCCAACACTAGAAAAAATACGTTTCATGTTAATAGCATTATTTATTATTAAATTAACACGTGGTCTGATTGATTCACCTTTTCTTACGGGAGAAATAATTTTTAATGTTCCCTCTCGAAGAACACGTAATTTTGAACCGTTGAAATTGTCCATCGCGAGAACTAATTACGAACTAAACAACCCAATGAGGTCCTTATGTGTAATATATAATAACATAAGTAATGTTATATGCCTAAGTAGACCATTGCATGCTATCAAGAATTCTATACTGGGCTTGGAAACAGTAGACCCTGAAATGTAAGCAGTAGTTGCCAAATTTAATATTGTAGCTTTTGTGTACTGTTGTCTGTTTAATGTATGTTAATGTAATGTCTGTTTAATGTATCTAATTCTAATTTATATTTGTTGTATTTTTACTAATTGCCGGCTGATGATCTATCTATAGCCGGTGTTGCTAATCCACTACTAACCCGCCTTAGTCCGGTCTTTGGTGTGTCCGTGCTCCCTGCGTATAGGGAGGTAGCCCCCGCGGTCGGCAGGGGCGGGTGTGAGAGGCGTGGGAACGAACGAAAAAGAAAAACGAAACAAAAATGGTCAATATTGGTCCACTTTTTACGGTAGCTCTCATGCAACGGTACATCGTATTTTGAGTATAGTTAAAACATTTTTTAACCGAATCGGCTGTACTTTGATTTTTCGCGTTTACTAAAATTTATTTACCAAAAATTATTTACATTGGTCAGTGCGGCCCCTATATTACGGCCATCCTCCAAATTACAGTATGTTCAGGGTTATTGGACATTTTTAAATACGTTAATAAAGAGAAATTTGAAAATAAGTGATGATGTGATTTTTAATCCTGGTCGTTCAAATTCTATAACGTTTAAGAATTAAATCACTCAATTCTTATTTATTCATCACATTTATTTGCAATGGTTCATAGCATGAATTTTATAGAAAATAGAATGAAAACGTTATAAATCCTTAAAAGTCGTAGAACTATTCAATAGCAAACGATGGCGTAGGATAACGCGAGAAAAAATATTTTTTGGTTCTCAGTCGTCGCCTGATTCATGTTGCGTTCTTTGTTCAGAGCAACATAGACTACATCTTTGCTATCGGTTTTTAAATAGTACACCTGCCGATAAATATAAATTTGTCAGAAGGGATGGTTTATATATAAATTGTCTTCGTAGGGGACACGAAGTCAAAAACTGTACTAGTCGTTCCTGTCTAAAGTGCAATTAGAAACAACATACTCTATTGCACAGAGATAGCTCTATTGCGAGCACTAAGAGTCAGATGGTAACTCCCACAAATTCAAATTTATCGTCTTCAACCTTTCGACCATGAAATTTAAATAGTAATATTATTGTTTCGTTTTCTTCCAATGTGATTGATCCACCTGCATCGGTCTTAATGACTTTCGACAAACATTTCACGCCACGCAGAACGAAGCAGTTCTATTGAGAACAGCTATGGTCAATATTGTTAACCATGGTGCTTGTTTTCCTGCTCGGGCGCTAAAAGATCCGGTTTCTGAGGCGTCCTTCATATCTGAACGGCGTCAGAAGAAATTAAGACTACCGGTTAAATCCACAATTTCGACAATGTGCGGAGTAAATTGTACTGTCGCTACGACACGTCGAAAAATGTGTTCATTAAAACTTAGTAATCGTTCTGATAAAATTCACAGTTTGGAAACGTCAGCATTAATAAATAATTATTGGTCCTGTAAAATAAATTGTTTCCGTAAATCGTACGAAATCGTTTGAAGGCGGCTAGATTGAACAAATTACAAAGTATTCAAACTCTAGTATAGAAATAATAAACTATATTTCCAGATGAATGATCGGGATCATGTAACAATGTCCAAAAACTTTCGTGGTCTGATCTAAAAAGAAAATTAATCCATCTGAATTCCAGCGAAACTTTGGGAATTAATATCATCATAAAGTAAGAAATTGGAAAGTAGAGGATACTAGTGGTCAGTACAGGAAAATTATTTGACTTTGCATGCATTCCAACTAGTTCATTTATACTTTTATTGAGGAAATAAAGGGAATCAATTTGTGGTAGCTCGAAAAAATTTGGTGAAAACACAAGATATTAATAAATTATTCATAGTCTTCATTCGGGCCACGCGTTGGATGCCAATTTATATTTTGTAGCATATAACCTATTATAAATTATTGCTGATGTTGTTGGGAAGATAATGAAGGACATGCACGGATCAATCCAGCCTTGTAGCTCGTCGAAGGTAGGGGTTCAAAAAAAAAATTCATGACTCCCATGCCACGTATCTACTGTTAAATACAAATATTTTCGAGCTATTATCTGTTATAAAAAGAGGAAGAGGGGGGATAAGCGATATCAGGAATATAGAATCGCAAAAAACACAACTTAGATAGGAGAGTGTTAAATTTTGATGACATTGAAAAGAAACCAAGATAGCAACGAGGTGGTATATTGCCTGGAGAGCCCTCCCAAACGTAATCGCAACATTTTGTATTGTGGTCCAATACAGTATTTTTGGTGCAATCCTCAAACATCCTTTATGACGAAGCTATGCCTACATACCAGAGCCAACAAACAGATATATTTTATATTCTTTATTAACTAATTCACAAATAACCATAATAGCTTAAAAGTATTGCGTTCATTTTTAAATAACAAAAACTAATTTTAAAAATTAATATTTACGAAATATTATTAATCTAGATATAAAAAGTAGTATAAGTCACATTATTGTAAATGTTTATAGATTTGTATATTTATAGATTTTTATATTATTTATACTCAGACTGTTGAATGTAAAAGAAATTATCCACAGTGTGTTCAATGATAAATATCTTCGAAATGCACTTAGCTAATTATCATGGAAAATCGATGGACCTGCGACAAATTTCATATAAAGAAAAATAATGTGATTACCAATAGACCTCAATGTGTTCCACGTACAACTTTAAGCAATTATTATTCATCACTTTTTAAACGATATGAAATATAATGAAAACATAGGTATTGACTTACGTTTTCTGCTGCTGTCCCTCGCTGAAAGTATTTTCATGGAGCGCCGTCAGCAGAGCTGTCAAATTTTAAATAATAAGCAGACAGTTCTTTCATACAGCTGTTGGGATCATATTAAGTAAGAAAGCAATGGAGAGAATGATCCGTGAAAAAAATTTTTCTAAGGTTTAGTGTTTAAGCAAGAATCGTTATTGAAAATTGTTAAACATTCATTCATTTGACGTACTGACTCTATTAGGAGAACCTCTATACCTGCAATCCACCCTGGTACCTATAGTGCGGACTTAACATTTGGTCAATTAGAACCGGATTTTGGAACCTAAAAATACAGCCCACAGCATCTATTATATTTATCTTTGTACGTATAGTGAAAGTGAGCAATTGTAATAAAAAATAAAGTGTTTCATTTGCTTGTGTGGTCGGCATTACAACGCGTCGCGGATTTTCTCTTTTTCTACCGATCGGTCAAAGTCCAGTCATACGGGAATTCAGTACCAAAACAAAAAGTAATAATTCTTCTTGTGTTTGGTTACTTTTTATTTCTCTAAATTCGTAGAGAAAATATCGTTTACGTTCTTCAATTTGTTGTGATAAAATTCGTTGAAGAACTTGGCTTTTATTCGTTTCCTATTGATCGCAAATTCTTTTGAATATTGTCTCTTGTAAATATACACAAAAATATATTCATAAATATTCATGTGACATACGTACGTTTACATCCTATTCCTGGCTACCTATTTCTTGATATACGTATAGTTACATACTCCAGCATCTTCGCTTTGTTGTTCTGGCTAGTTGGTCAGTCAGTCGCTTGAAGGCGAATAAATGTACACACGAATGTAAGCATTCATATCCTTTTATTGCACAGTATCCCGCCAGTGTATTATTACACAGTCCAGGGCTGGTATATTAGTGCATTGACACATATTATTATATTTTATGGTGAATGTAAATTATATATATAAATTATTTAAATAAATAATTTTGGAAATTTTTTGTATAGCATATTTAGAATATGGTTGCTTATTTTTAATTTATTTGGTGTTTAATATTTATATTATATTTTAATATTCATTTATTTCGGCTGGATCACTTGCTCAAAATACGATATTCGGGTGGATAATTACTGGTCCTGTAATATAAATTGTGTTCGTAAATCGCACGTAATCGTTGTAAAACGGTCCTCAACAAACATCACACCCCTAATGATCATTAATGGCCCTTTCATTCCGCGGGGTCCCTAATTGCTATATCGTTTCGTTCCACAGGTCCTTCATGGCCATACACAACCGCGGGGTCTCTAATGGCCCTTTCCTACAACAGGTTCTTGATGATCTGTATAAACGTATAAAAATGTAAAAAAAAGTGACGAAAAACATTGTTTAAAAAAAATGTAAAAGATTTTGCTCGCCATGTATTTATAATTTATTATAATTTCTGCTATGACGTTATTCTTAATTTATTACATTTGGTAAAACATGTGGATGTTTCATGAATAGCGGCAAGTGCTTAAGAAAGAATCGGTTTTTAAAATCGTTACATAGCTACCATTTCATTTGAAGGCCGTAGCCGTTGAAATCTGTCTACATCCTTGTAATAGTATGAGGCTGACAGATTTCAACGGACCTTTGTTCACCTTTAGGCATCTTTATGTCAACAAACATTGTTGTGTTATTACTTGTTACTTCATTGTTACCTTTCGACTGGCCACACATATTGTTAATCAACACCAGCGCTTTATAGTAAACCACCGCACATATCGCTGTGCTAAAGGTAATATCGTTTACCAAAAAAATATTCGACATTGGTCGAAACATCTTTTAATAAACTAATGTGTTTTATTTCTATCTTTTTTATCTAATTATCTTATTACTCACGAGTACGTATTGGACGTACTGACTCTATTGGGAGAACATCGATTGCATCTATACCTGCCATCCACCCAAGTCCCAATAGTGCTGGCTTAACAGTTAGCATTAGCAATATCCGACACATTCAACACACTGTTATATTTTAACATAGGTAATGTAACACAACTTAACAGCAGCTTTGATAATATACATCGATTAATGCTAATGTACACTTTTTATACCCTCCACCATAGTATGGAGGGTATATTAAGTTTGTCATTCAGTTTGTAACTCATCGAAATATTAATTTCCGACCCTATAAAATTCTAAGACGATTTGGGGTTCTTGAGCGCGTTTTTCAACCGAATTCGCTGAAATTTAGTACAATGGGTTCTTATTGGGTACCAAATTTCTTCACTAAGAATAATAAATATAAGCCCATTTTTTCGGGTAGAACACATATAAGACACCTTCAATTTTCGGTATTTTGGATTTCTTGTTAGCTTTTTTCAACTGAATTCGCTGAAATTTGGTAATTTTGTAGTCGCATATGGTAAAAAACCTTCCTACCAAAATTTATTAATATTCGGCCCTTTTTGGGGTTATACTTATATTAAAATAGTTAGCTGATTAGTTCCGTGTGTAGGGGGTTTCCCCATATAGGCGTATTCTACCATAGTATAGGGTATAGTCGTTACTCGAAATAGTCAGTTTTATCCTACAAATTATGGACTTCTAAGACGATTTATTCATCGGTTGTAATCATTCCCCTTTCTAAGAAAATCGTGATAAAAAACTCGAACCTGACGTTAATGAAATATATCGGCCAGCATTTAGGCGTCCCCCATATAATTATACCTCCTGAAGGAAAGAAATTGACATATGTCGGTAATAATTAGGCATATCCCTCATATAATTATAACCCCAAATATTCGCTAATACATAACGTAATCTAACTTTGTAATCTAAATTACAGTAGTTTGAGGATTGTATACTCTACCATGCATTATTAGTATCAGTCAATCATCATCAAATGAACAATTAATAAATGAGATAATAAATTTTATCGAAAGATTAATAAATTACCGATTGATGCAATTAAGCTTTCCAAATGAAATGAATAAAGAACATCAATATCGAATAGGCTAATTGCTCGATATTGCCGATCATAACCACAAATGCTCAAGACAAGTGAAAAAAAGAAAATAGTGGAAACACTTATACAAAGTTTTAAATAAAAAATGCATTAGAACCAAATACTTACAGAATAATTGATAGCAACGTAGATTTTAGATAGGTAAAAAGTTAATATTAAAATTACAACCAATGGAAATAGTATATTGTATAACTTCAATTTAATTTAAGATGTTGACTGTTTAACTAGTGGATGACAAAATGGACGAGATTTGTGCAGGCAATACTTCCATGAAAATTGGTAAAATCATAAATATAAATTAAGATAGTGTTTCGCACTTAAGCTTTTAAAAGTAGATTTAGATTTTAAGTATTTATATATGTATATGTACAGCTTTTAATTAGATTTTAATTCACTATTTTTATGTAGCTTTTTTCCGCTTTAGTTAGTATAAATTTTCTAGTTTTACATTTAGTTTTAAATTCAAATATTGTTCTTCTTAGATTTTATAATTCATTAGTTTTTCTTTTGCACTTTAATTTACATTCAATTTAACTTATTTACTCTTTAAGTTCACTGTGGTTTGTTCTTTGGCTGATGTCACCCACTTTTAGTTGTTGTTGTTGGTTGTGTTGATCCTTATTGTTGGTGATCTGTAAGAATTTTGGTTTTTAATGTCACTTGTAATTTTTTGTTTGTTGTCACTTTGTCACGGGGGGGAACACTTGCGCGCGGTTTGACGATCGAAAAAGACTAGCCAAACTGAAATTTGCAATGTCATAGCAAACCAGTTTGAGCAGGGCGAATTTTCCATATTTTGGAATTCAGCACTGGAATTTACCGGTGGCTACATAAACATATGTGTGGGTGTATGTAATTTTATTTGCATTATTTACATTGTTTACATGTAAATGTGCCCAGTGCCGCTTATGTTTATGTAGCCGCCGGCAAAATATTAACCGACAGCTTTGGGCTGTTTGTACTGTAGTACAATGCCGCACACGACATTTTTGCCGCCGGCCAAAGTTTTAATGGCAGCTGTGTGCTGTTTTTAATTTTTATGTTTCTCTAAACATTTCTGGCCCCGCCGTGACAAGTGTATATCTAAATGGTTATTATAATACTTATGAGTTCCATGAGAGGTTCCTTATGGGTCCGGCGAAAACGTATCCTAAGCGGGTGTTGTATGCCAGTACGTCTCCAATACCCGCAGCCGAGCACCCCTCCCTCCTAATGGCCGAATAAGTATCGGCACCCAGTTCCACATCAATCGGAGTATTACCCCGTGGGTCAGGGTCTGCCAGAGCGTCACTGATGAAGATGGTGACATTCACTCGAAGTGTCCAATTGCTGATTGGCCGGCGGGGTGCAATTGTAAATGATGTGAATCTTTCTCCCCGGTAGTGGCGCGAGGGCAACCCAATCCTCCGGAAGGCTGTGTACGAGATCTTAGACATCGTTGCCGATTGGCTAAGTATAGCCCTTAACATTGTGAAGCCCTCGGCGCCGTCCACCGATACCCGCACCATGACCGTCGGTACAAAGACAATATCCCAGGCGAACGCTGGGGCAGAAACGGCCTCAATATTTAAGGGCATCTCATCTAGCTGCGAGGCCCCATGCAGGAGGGTATGATGCCGGTCGTTGCATCGCCGGCAGCCATCCAAAGATGCGCAGTCGGGGGCCAAATGGCTTCTCGCCAAACAATTACGACAGTACCCCCGACGCTCGACCGTTTCATGTCGCTAAACTAATGTCAGTATCTGAGATGTTAGGTTCGGGTGGAGTAAGGATTGAGGTGCCGATTAGAAAGTGACCAGGGGTCAGTGGGGAAAAATCATTGGGGTCGTCACTAGAAGGGCTTAGGGGTCTAGAATTCAAGCAGGCCTCGATTCGGGTCAAAATAGTTGCAAACTCTTCGAATGTGAAGTTCACTTTCGGCATAAATTTTCGCAAGTGAATTTTGAAAGATTTAACTCCAGCCTCCCACAAACCGCCCATATGAGGAGCGCCAGGAGGAATAAACTTCCAATTGAGGTTTTTGGTGGCAATTGCTTGCAATCGTGTTGGTTTGTAGATTTTTCATAAAAACCAGTCGATCCCTCTTGAGCAGATCAACTGCCCCAACAAAATTTGTTCCATTGTCGGAGTAGATTGTCGACGGGCATCCACGTCTACTAAAAAATCTGGAGAAAGCAGCAAGAAATGCGTAGGAGGATAAGTCGCTTGCTGGTTCCAGATGTATGGCCTTCGTAGCGAAACACACAAAAAGGCACACATAACCTTTTGTTAAGAAACAAGTTCGACCAGTAAAATTCTTAATGTTGAAGGGTCCCGCAAAATCTACTCCAGTATTGGTAAAGGGTGTAGATAGGAGTGTGCGTTCGGGCGGAAGGGAAACCATTATTTGCTCCTGGGTTCGTTTTTTATGAATTATGCACGTCTTGCAATTGCGTATAGTCTTTTTGACCAATGACTGAAGACCGAATATCCAGAATTCGGCCCTTAAAACTCGGGTCATTAGTTGATTACCTCCATGTAGGGTGACTTTGTGAGTAAAGTCTACTAATAATTTGCTAAGTGTCGCTCCGTGAGGTAATAATATAGGGTGTCGTTCACCGTACGTGAGCGCCGGTGATTGTACCAATCTGCCATTTGAACGCATAATTCCCTTTGAGTCCAGAAATGGGTTAAGTGTCAAGAGTGAGCTGGATGGGGAAATTCGGGTCTTATTTTCCAGTGAAGCATATTCCTCGGGATAAAAAAACTTCTGTGTGCGAATTATACTGGCCCGTTTTCCATCCTGAATTTCTGGTGCAGAAAGTTCTGTTGACGACGTTCGGAAATGTTGCCTGTTTTCCCCAGTATTTTTCCAAAATCTTAAGGCATATGCGTGAGACCGATATACTTTAGATAGAGACGAAAAATTGATGAGTGGGTCATCTCTTTCTCGGAATAGGGTCAAGGTCTTTACTGCTTTGGCTTCTAAAACCGTGTCATCTTGAACTTCAGAGTATGGCCAACTACTCTTGGGTAATTTGAGCCATTGGGGTCCTTGCCACCAGAGCTCCAGGGTCTCTAGATCGCTCGGTGAACACCCTCGACTTGCAATGTCGGCAGGGTTGCTTTCAGAGTCAACATGTCTCCAACTCTCTTGTCCAACATTTTCGGAAATTTCTGAAATCCTATTTCCAACAAAGGTATTCCAGTGACAAGGAGGCTTTTTCAGCCATGCGAGAACTATTGTTGAATCCGTCCAAAATTGAGTCGAATATGAAGTTATTTGAAGATTTTTTATAATAGATGCGGCTAATTTCGATAGTAGTACCGCTCCGCATAATTCGAGTCGAGGTATCGAAAGTTTTTTGATTGGTGCTACACGGGTCTTGGCTGCCAACAAATGGGTATGTGTGCTCTGATCTCTGTTTTCTATTCGAATGTATAAAGTAGCTCCGTATGCGCTTTCCGAAGCGTCGCAAAATCCGTGTATCTCCACAGAAACATCTGGAGTGAATCGTATCCATCTCGGAACTTTCAAAAATTCGATTTGTTTACTATTTTTAACAAAATTGTTCCAGTTCATCTGGGTTACTGGCTTTAATTGATCATCCCAGTCAATTTTGTCTAGCCAGATTTGTTGCATTATTAGCTTGGCTACAACCACGACTGGTGCCAGCCAACCGCAAGGGTCAAACAACTTGGCTATTGTTGATAAAACTTCTCGTTTTGTTGAGGTATTTTTATTTTCCATTAGTGGCGGTGTGAATGAGAAAAAATCTCCAGAAATATTCCATCGAATTCCCAGTGTCTTTGTGGATGCATCTTCGGAAATGTCTAGCCAATTGAGAGGTAATAGTTCTTCTGGTGGAATATCATTTATTATTTTGTGATCATTTGATGCCCACTTCATAAGTTGAAATCCCGCAGAGGCTAGAGCGACCGTTAATTCCTTGCGGGCTTTTATGGATTCTTCTATCGTGTGTCCACCAGCTAGCACATCATCAACGTACAAATTGTTTAAAATTATATTTGCGGCTCTTGGGTACACCACCTTTATGTCCTCTGCCAGTTTTAGAAGTGTCCTCAGTGCCAAATATGGTGCGCAATTAACTCCAAATGTAACTGTCAGCAGCTCATAATCTTCAATTGGGTCTTCAGGTGTTTGTCTGAAGAGAATCCTTTGAAATTTAGTTTGAGTCGGATCCAAAAGTATTTGCCGGTACATCTTTGTTATGTCTGCATTAAATGCGTATTTGAAAACTCTCCATTTTAGGATTTGTAGTACTAAATCCTGTTGTAGAATGGGTCCAGGAAATAGTATATCATTGAGACTTGTTTTGTTTGCTGAGGGGCATGAGGCGTTAAAAACCACTCTTAATTTCGTAG
This sequence comes from Musca vetustissima, assembly GCF_032173495.1. Lineage (NCBI taxonomy): Eukaryota > Metazoa > Arthropoda > Insecta > Diptera > Muscidae > Musca > Musca vetustissima. Next base: position 12,225 of record NW_026880850.1, read on the forward strand.
TGAGTCGATCTGGTTTTATTACAGCGTGATGTGGCAGATAATAATTTGGCCTCTTCTCAATTTCATTTTTGTGAATTTTTCGCATGTGTCCAAGTTCTAAGTATTCGAGTATCGATTTATCATATTGTTCCTTTATCTCGGGGGTTTTCATGAGTTTTTTCTCCATTCTGTAGAATTGAGCCAGGGCGATGTTTCTGGAATTTCCTAATTCCTCGCATTTTTTGAATGGGAGAGTCACCACATATCTTCCATCCTTATTCCGTATGGTTGTTTCAGTAAAATTGCGTTCGCAAAATTGGTCTTCCTCTGACCGTAAAACTTTTTTAGGGGTCTCTTCCACCTCCCAAAAACGTGTAAGTACCTTCTCAATCGATGTGGTGCTAAGTAATGAAATTTGATTCCTTTGTATTGTATTTCCTGGTATGGGTCCTCCAACAATCCATCCAAATTTGGTTTGCTGTGTCAAAATTGATCCAAATATTTTCATTGGTGTTCCAATTGTGAATATTAATGGTCCTATGTCCATTCCAATAAGTAAGTCAATGGGTTGACTGATGTAGAATTTCGGGTCAGCCAATTCCAATGATGTAATGTCTCTAAGTTGTGATTTATCTAAGTTTTGTGGTGGTAGATTCGAAGGTAACGTTCGTAAAACTGGAGCCCATACCTCCAGTTTAAAGCTAGGGTCGTATTTGGATCTCATCGTGAATAAGCAAGACTTCGTTGAAGTTTCCGAAACAAATTGACTAAGTCCTGTTACATGGATCAAGTTGCTGCGAGTTGGCAGTTTCAAAAGGTTCTTCATTTTTTCCGAGATAAATGTTGATTGTGATCCAGAGTCAATGAGTGCTCTGGCATCGTAAAGTTGTCCTTTGGCTTCAATTTGTACGATAGCCGTAAAAAGTAAAGTTCCCCCAGATTGTTGAGTCTCAACGTGTGTATCCTGAAGGGTCAAAGTAGTGACAGTAGTTGATTCTTGATTCGTAGTGGACTGTATTTGATTTGTAAGAGTGGCAGCACTGTTACTAGGTTGTGCTTCCACTCGAGCTAGGTATGTGTTTGTTGATTGGGTTTCCGTTCCCTTGTGTAACAAAGTGTGGTGTCTCATTGTACAAGTTCGACAACCAAAGCGACTTTTGCAGTCCTTTACTCCATGGTTGGATGACAAGCAATTGTAGCATAAGTGTGAGGTTTTCACCAAGTGAATTCGATCATTCACATTCTTTTTCAAGAATTCGTTGCAATCCCTTATGAAGTGATTGGCTTTGCCCGATTTGATTGCGGCTGAGTGTAATGAGTTTGTTTTCCTCCAGAGTTGTTGCCATTTTTTGAAACATTTGTTTGAAAAGAGTTAAAAAATCTCGGTTTGTTGTTCCCAGATGGTTTTGATTGACTGCTTTTTGACGTGGACGGTTTTATGTTCCCCACCGATTCCATTGTCTTGAACTTGTTTGTCAAAAATGCATCAAATTGTTCCCATTTTGGAAGAAGTTTGCAATCCGTTAGTGAATTCTCGAACTCCTCCAGGAAATTTCTGGGTAATTTCGTCGAACAAATATATATTAGTATAGGATCCCATCCTTTCGCATCGACATCGAGGGTCTCCAAAGTTTGAATGCAGCTATTCACAGTGCGCTGCAGCTTCTGTATAGTTTGACTTGAGTCAGTTGAAACATTAGGCAAATTAAAAAGGGTCTTAATCAATTCATTGACTTGCATCCTTTTATTCTCGTAGCGATCAATAAGATTCTTCCAGGCTAAATCAAATCCATCGTTAGTTAGCGGAACATTGCTGATAATTTCCCTTGCTTCTCCAGCGGTCTTCTGGGTCAAGTGAAATAATTTTTCGACCTTGCTTAATTTTGAATTCTTTATATAGATTGCAGAAAATAAATCCCTAAAAGTAGGCCATTCGCTATATCCTCCTTTAAAGGTATCCGTATCGCATGGTGGCAGACGAGATATCGGCGTAAAATCCATTTCCTTGTCTTTCTGTGACCTCTCTGATTCCCTTTTGGTTTTTTCTAGTGTCTGTGTGTCCAGAGTTGTTTGAATCTGTAAGTTTATAGAGCTCAGCGCCTTTTTGTACAAGTCCATTGCCTCCATATAGTGTTTCCTCAATTTGTTTTTATCAATGGGTTTTTCATCCTTCTCCGGAACATGGTCTCGACAATCCACATAAGCCCTTTTGACCTGATCCCATATTGAGTTTAGTTCCATTCGAGTGGTTTCCAATGTGTGTATTGTGTAGAGATGGGCAGTGGGTAAATACCCAAAGGGTAAATACCCGGTAAATCCATAAATAGTGTTTACCCATTTGTGGGTATTTATTTGTTTTTATCAATGGGTTTTTCTGTTATCAAATCGATTTAGAATGAATAGTTTTCTCCGGAACATGGTATCTCGATTAACTGCCGAAATCCACAAAATTTTACATGTTTCTAATGACAAAGCTTGGAAATCCAACCTGGTCCCATGTATCTCCCGATTTTAGGGTTTTTTAGCCTATTTTTACCCATTTTCGGGTAAAAACTCGGGTATTTACCCAAAACTATCTATTCTAAATCGATTTGATAACAGAAACCCGGAAATAGGGTGTAAGATGTTGTATTACCGAGTCAATATTGGGTATTTACCCGGTAAATACCATCTCTAGTATTGTGTCATCCGGGTTGGTTATGGAAAATATGGAAATATAATCCTGTAGATCATTTACGCAATTTGCGAATTTGTCGCATAGTGTTTTGTCCATGTCGAATTTTGAGCTTTTGTCTTTGCAGCGATTTTGATTTGTGTCAAAAAAAGAGAAAGTAGCCCAATGAGAAGGACTAAATTCGTCTGAGGGTTAAATTTTTAAAGAAATTTTGATAATCAAAATTTCACAAAATATTTCCTTCGAAACGTTGGCGAAATGAACTTCAACGTTGAATGGTTGAACAAAGGAAAGCCAATTTGAATAGAATAAAGGAACAAATATTTGAAAAAAAAATCCAAATATTTTTAAATAAGCCGCTTAAGAAATTGTTCAATCGTTAAAGGTTAAATCTTTCACGAGAAAATCTAGCTTAGCTCAGGTCCGGGTCAGAGAATTGTGTCAATTATACTTGGAAAAGGAGAACAAAAAATTTTTACCAGCAAAATATTTCCGCAATACATGCAAGAAAAAATATTTTGGGTCACAGAATGATTTTGTCTTGAGATCTTCGAAACTACGGGGGCTTTGACAGATGCAAGACAAAATCTTTAAAAATGCTGAAAGGTAAAAATTAAAGACTCATGGAGAAATTGTTCAAAAATACTTTTTAAAAATTTGTAGGTTAAAATATGTATTGATGTGTGTGTCTGTCTGTCCACCAGACTTTCGAAGAAAATGTTCAAAAATATTTTTTAAAAATTTATAGGTTAAAATGTTTAGTGATGTATGCGTCGGTCTGTTCACCAGAATTTCGAAGAAATTGTTCAAAAATATTTTTAAAAATTGTAGGTTAAAATATTTAGTGATGTAGGCGTCTGTCTGTCCACCAGACTTTCGAAGAAATTGTTCAAAAATATTTTTAACAATTTGTAGGTTAAAATATTTAGTGATGTATGCGTCTGTCTGTCCACCAGACTTTCGAAGAAAAAATTCCAAAAAAACTTCTCAATTTTGAGTTTAAATATTTATTTTAGTGAGTATTCCTCAAAATTTTGAGGTTAAAATATTTCCAGCAATATGGCGAACAAGCGGATTGCTTCCCGTAGCGGTATATATGTATTTATATATATGTAGTACATATATATTGACTATATATACAGTGGTGGTCACGCAATTAAAACATTTATTGTGGTAAACATTTTTTGATCAGCCCTCGATTCGTTTGAAGTATTTTTGAAATTTTTTTAATTCAGAACACTTCGATATACTGTACTTCAGAGATTAAGTGTGCAAATAGAAAATTATTGCATGTAATTTTTCCATATATAACGGTTTTTATGAAAATACATAGACTTTGAAGTGGCCACATAATTAAAACATTGTGTGATTTTTTTACTTTACTGTATTTTTTTGAACATATTTAAAAAAAAAAAAATCATTTAAATTTAGGTAAGTTATGCAAATTATGCATCGATAAAATCATTTACAGAAAAAAATTTGAAAAAATCTGTAAAATTTATCAAAATTGCCAAAATTTTGTACAGTACACCTAACATTCAGAAAATCACCTTTATTATAGAAAATAAAGGTTCGAATGCACCAGAAATTGCTAGAATTAGTAGAAAACAATAAATAATTTTCAAAATAAATACATATTTGAAATAATAACTCAAAAAAAGGCAATTAACTTAAAGGAACGATTCAACTTCGATAGCCTTTATGGAAGAGGGCCGGAATATTTTTGCAGTATGTGAGAAAATATCGATTGATATTGACATTTATTATATCAAATCGATTGTTCGAGTAGTACAGAATATATTTTATCAAAAAATATATCAGTCACAACGAAACGAATAGAGATCAGCGCCTATGTTGACGAGTAAAAGTTTCTGGCACACAGCAGCATATTTGATGGTCAACTCTTGACCCTTAAAATCTTTTGAAAATGACAATATTTTTCCAAAATAATATTTTTTGAATAGAATAACTTCCACTTAATCTATTTTAGCCTCAGAGAAAAAAATATTCTACAGTTTGATAAATATTTGAAATTTTGTGTTGAGCTTCAAAAATACTGCTCTGTGCCATAAACTTTTACTAATCAAGATAGGCGTTGACGTTTCGTTGTGACTGATATATTTTTTGATAAAATATGTTCTGTACTACTCGAACAATCGATTTGATATAATAAATGCCAATATCAATCGATATTTTTTCACATACTGCAAAAATATTCCGGCCTTCTTCAATAAAGGCTATCGAAGTTGAATCCTTCCTTTTAAGTTAATTGCCATTTTTTTGAGTTATTATTTCAAATAAGTATTTATTTTGAGAATTATTTATTGTTTTCTACTAATTCTAGCAATTTCTGGTGCATTCGAACCTTTATTTTCTATAATAAAGGTGATTTTCTGAATGTTAGGTGTACTGTACAAATTTCTGGCAATTTTGATAAATTATACAGATTTTTTCAATTTTTTTTCTGTAAATGATTTTATCGATGCTTAATTTGCATAACTTACCTAAATTTAAGTGATTTTTTAAAAATATGTTCAAAAAATGTATATAAAAAAATCACACAATGTTTTAATTATGTGGCCACTTCAAAGTCTATGTATTTTCATATATGGAAAAATTATGCAATAATTTTATTTTATAAATCTCTGAAGTGCAGTATATCGAAGTGTGCTGAATTAAAAAAATTTCAAAAATACTTCAAAGGAATCGAGGGCTGATCAAAAAATGTTTACCACAATAAATGTTTTAATTGCGTGACCACCACTGTATATAGTCGCAATATGGCGTTTATGTACCACCGCTTATGTTGACCACTTCCAGCGTGTCCGTCCCCGACGACCTTTTAGTTTTCCCGTGAGCTCAAATTTAGAAAATAGGAATTTTCCTACTTCCCGAACCGCTGTAGCGATTTGCAGCACAAAAATAATCAAAAGCGTTAGTTTTGACCAATATAGGACGTGACTATATGGGTCAGTGCAGATATCAAAAATCAGTCTGAGCACCGTATACTCCTTTTGTGTCGAGGAAGAAGTTTCCAATCAAGTACTCACTTTGTATGTTTTTGGGTCTGGGTGCTAGCTCTTTTTTGTTATTGGTGTTGTAAAATTTTTTGGGTTGTGGTCCGTGTTCGTCCGCTGCTTATTTCCGGGCTGGTTTCCTGGGTATTTCCTTGAATAAATGTCCACTGTTCACTTTTTTCCTTCGCTAGGTTTTAAATTGTTTTTTGTTTATTTTTTTTTTTTTTTGTTTCAATTTGCTCAGAAGTTGTTGTTTTTGTTTTTTTTTGTGTTTTTGATTTTTTTTCCGCAAAAATTAAAAAAAAATAAAAAAATTAAATTATATAAAAATACATGTATATATAAATATATAGATATATATATATTTATATATATATATATATATATATATTTATATAAACATATATATATATGTATATTTGTTTCTTAAATTTTTTCCACTGCCACTTCACTTGTGTTCACTAGTGTATTTTAAATTTGTTTTCCAAAATATATATTTTTTCCCTGTGCATATATAGATGTGTTCACTGTCACTTTTTTTCTCACTTATGTACTTTTCCGATTCACTTAGTTTTCCAATATATATATATACTTTATAAATATATATATATAATTTTTTTTGAATTTGATTAAGTTTTTCCTTAACCTCACATATTCGGCTCGCTAAGGACCAAATGTTTCGCACTTAAGCTTTTAAAACCTTTTTGCCTTTCTTTTTATTTATAAGATTTTTGCTTATTTCGGGTTTAAAATTCATATTAGGTTTTTATTGAATTATGTTTAATTTTAGGCTAGGTTTTTACAATTGTACTTTTTTTAGGTTTAGTACTTTATTTTATATATATATATATATATATATATATATATATGTATTTGTAGGGTTAGATTTTAAGTAGTTACATATGTATATGTACAGCTTTTAATTAGATTTTAATTCACTATTTTTATGTAGCTTTTTTCCGCTTTAGTTTTAGTTAGTATAAATTTTCTAGTTTTACATTTAGTTTTAAATTCAAATATTGTTCTTCTTAGATTTTATAATTCATTAGTTTTTCTTTTGCACTTTAATTTACATTCAATTTAACTTATTTACTCTTTAAGTTCACTGTGGTTTGTTCTTTGGCTGATGTCACCCACTTTTAGTTCTTGTTGTTGGTTGTGTTGATCCTTATTGTTGGTGATCTGTAAGTATTTTGGTTTTTAATGTCACTTGTAATTTTTTGTTTGTTGTCACTTTGTCACGGGGGGGAACACTTGCGCGCGGTTTGACGATCGAAAAAGACTAGCCAAACTGAAATTTGCAATGTCATAGCAAACCAGTTTGAGCAGTGCGAATTTTCCATATTTTGGAATTCAGCACTGGAATTTGCCGGTGGCTACATAAACATATGTGTGGGTGTATGTAATTTTATTTGCATTATTTACATTGTTTACATGTAAATGTGTCCAGTGCCGCTTATGTTTATGTAGCCGCCGGCAAAATATTAACCGACAGCTTTGGGCTGTTTGTACTGTAGTACAATGCCGCATACGACATTTTTGCCGCCGGCCAAAGTTTTAATGACAGCTGTGTGCTGTTTTTAATTTTTATGTTTCTCTAAACAGATAGAATGGCAACTAACTGAAAGGAAATGTTGGTAAAACAGGAGATTTCGCTGGCGTCACTTCAGTTACAGAGCGGATTTTACAATTTAAGGGAACTTTGGACATATATATCTGAAGATTTAAAAAGGAAGAAAACTAATTTACAAAAAAAAAAACTTTGTTGTTGTTTTTTGCGATCAAAGAAAAGTCCTTATTTTTAATGGCGGGCATGATAACTCCTCACTGGGACATCGGAATCCGAAATTTCCAACGGTGTTAGAAAGAGTACATGTCTGGCTCACATATGAAATAGGATAATTGACTTCGCACAACAATTAACAAAATGGCGGAACGTTGAATTTTTTTGAAAATCGTCTATTTTTGACCACAAACTAAGTTAAAAATAACGAAGTTCTTCACCGATTCTCTTTATCCTAGTTCATACGAGAGCTATACACTCCCAGAGAAACGTGTCAAAATTTGGAACCGATTGCATTATTAGTTTTTGAGTTATCGAGCCCGACATTTGTAAAAAAAGTTTCGAGAAAAATGCGTTTAAAGTTTGAGAATCACTCTTGCAGTCACTTAATGCTAGCAATATCTTCAAGAGTTCTTGAGATTTTCAGTTGAAATTTGGTAGAGACATTCTAGAAGTAGATTCGAATTAAATCAAGAAAATTTTTGACACCGAGAATGGGGTGTCCCCTTAATATATTCATAACCAGATCCAATCGATCTGGTTTAATATAATAAATGTCAATATAAATCGATATTTCCTAACACACTGCAAAAATATTTCGGCCTTCTTCATTAAAGGCTTTCAAAATCGAATCGTTCATTTAGGTTATTTCCCATCTTTTGGGTTTTTATTTTAAGAACTATTTATTGTTTTCTACTAACTCTAGCAATTTTTGATAGATTTTTAAATTTTTTTTGTTAATGATTTTATTGGTGCTCAGTTACTTAATTTAACAAATTTAAGGAGTTTTTAAAAAATATTTTAAAAAAATACAGTAAAGTAAAAAATTACACAATGTTTTAATTATGTGGCCACTTCAAAGTCGATGTGTATTTCTTCATAAAAATATGAACATGATGTTTGGTTGTATTAACTTAGGATTTGTTAGACAATACACATGTTGTAAATAACATGTAATATGTAAATTCTATTTGGGTGTGCATGTATGCACATAAGGGATGATAACACTCCACGCTGCTGAAGACGCATATCTAAGAAAGGATATCTCCAAAAACATGCGCATAAACAGCGATAAGTAAATAGAGATCACTTCAATGTCGTTTTATGTGTGTGGAAGCTGATAATAAAGAATTAATAACAGCCCACACACAAAGATATTGGTGCGCTCATTTGGTAATGTAAACAAATGAAAACACTGATCTATAGGGACAATGGTTATCTCTTATGTGTATTAGGCTAAGTTAGATTAGTTTAGGTAGTTCTTAAGGAATAAGTTTGAATAATAAAATCAGAATTGAATTGACATTCGACCTTACAACTCCTTTGTATTTTCCTTTCTCCCGCTCTTTACAGTATTCATAAAAACCGTTATTTATAGAAAAATTCGAGGATTTTAAAAAATTCGAAATTTTTAAAAAAAAGTGTCAATAAATGCACAATTGCTTTTGTACTTGAAATTGGAAAGCGGTCAAAATGACCGCCTTCGGCGTTCTAGTGTTAATAATGTCTGCACATAGCAATATTTAATTTTCTATGGAGAAGTTGTTATAAATCATAGCCTTTTTTCATCCTTGTGATTCATTGTAGGCTCTCGTAGAGGACAAATGTTTCAAATAGTAATGAGATTTTGTCTTGTACTGGCTTTTTTCATACAGACTCAATGTATACCACATTACCTGCACTTGTGTTTACTGAATATACGTATAGTTTTTTTTCTAAATTGGTAAATATGTGGTGCAATCGCGCATTTAATTTGATTTTTAGTACTTAGTAACTACTTTAATGATTTAATAATAAAGATTAAAATACATATGTAAAACAAAAATTTATTTTTAAATTTCAACCGAAAAAAGTCAATTCCATGAAAAATTTAATTTTTGTAATTCATAAATTAAACAGATCATTGCTATCTTAGTTTTTTGAGAACAGCAATCTATAGAATATGTTTCAGTTATTCTAAAATTTTCTTAGTTACTTAGCTGGCTTGTGTCAGAACTTTCGATCCATAAGCCGAGCTTAAAAAAGATTTCCAAGCGCGTCGGTCTTTTGCGCAGTTTTTCCAATTTGAAAGACCATTTTCGGCAATCTTGCCTTCGACTTGATCTTTCGTTTTTATATGCCTTCTGGGCTGGGGCATTTTCATCCATTCTCACAACATGACCTAGCCAACGTGGTCGCTGCAGCTCAATACGTCTAACAATGTCGATGTTCGAGAATAGCTGGTACAACTCGTGGTCCATTCGACGGCGATATTCACCGTTAACGCAGATCGGCCCATAAATTTTTCGGAGAATTTTTTTCTCAAACACTCCAAGAGCTACCTCATCTGCTTGCGCAAGTACCCATGCTTCAGATCCATATAACAGCACGAGTAGTATCAGCGTCTTGTAGAGTGTGAGTTTTGTCTGGCGGGAGGTGGCCTTGCTTTTGAGTTGTTTGCTCAGACCATAGTAGCATATCTTGGCCATCACTACCCTTCTCCAAATTTCAAAACTGATGTCATTCGTTTTGTTTATGGCGGTACCAAGGTATGTAAAATCTTTGACTACCTCGATGCTGTAGTTCTCAAGTTCCACAGTTGTTCCGAGTCTACTGGACGTCTAGCGCGTTGATACCATCAGCTTGGTCTTCTCACCGTTTACTGCTAGACCCACTTTGGCAGACTCCCTCTCGATTTGTTCAAAGGTGGCTGTTAGTGCTCTCAGTGTTCGACCCATTATATCGATGTCATCGGCATACTTTTCACTTTTGCCTCTCGTATGACCTTTTCCAGCAGGATGTTAAAAAGGTCACAATCAGTACGCTGGATGGCACTTTATATGCCGCGGGAAGGAGGCTTAATCCTCCATATTTGGCACATATCGTCTTGTCTCCTTTTGTGTGCACAGGACACAAGATGTTGAGTTTCCAATCATTGGGCATGCATTCCTCGAGTCAAATTGTACTAATCAGTTGGTGCATGCTCCTTACCAGCATCTGACCACCAGTCTTGAATAGTTCGGCTTGTAACCCATCGGCACCTACTGCTTTATTATTCTTCAGCCGATTGATTGCTATTCTGACTTACTATTTCCGTGTTACTATTCCATGTTACATCAGAATGCACCTTTGCTGCTACATTAAGATGGGTGCGTACCTTGGCTGCCACAAAGAAATGATCCAAATCGATATTCGCTCCCCGGATCGATCGGACGTCTAAAACATTGGATGAATGACTACCGTCTATCACAACATGATCGATTTGATTTCTCGTTGTTCGATCGGGAGAAATCCAAGTGGTCTTGTGTATATCGAGATGCTTGAATCTGATGCTGCTAACTACGATGTTTTATTCTGCCGCGAAGTCAATCGACCTCATGCCGTTGTCTGATGTTTCTTCATGGAGGCTGATTTTTCCGATGGTGGGGCCAAAGATTCCCTTCCGATTTTTGCATTAAAATCTCCTAGCAGAATTTTAATGTCATTGCCAGGGCAACGATCACATGCTGTTTCTTGGCGCTCGTAAAATATTTCTTTGGTCTGTCCATCTTTATCTTCGGTCGGAGCATGGGCGCAAATGAGACCGATGTAGAACAACTTCGCTTTTATTCGAATTATAGCAATTCGCTCATCTACTGGAGTGAATCTGGAGACCAGGTCTTGTACTCTCCTGTTAACCATAAATCCGCAGCCAAATTCATGTCTCGTTTCATGGCAGCTATAATACAGGGTGTAATCATCTGATTTATTTACGGCAGTCCTTTTCCATCGCATTTCCTGTAAGGCAATAATATCGACTTTGTACTTCTTGAGTACATCCGCCAAAGCGAACACTGTTCCTGTTCTGTAACTGTTCTGTAAATGTTAACATACTGCAAAATAAATTATGAACCAACACAAATTCGCAAATTATGGAAAACTTGTAATGCAAGTACATCACAGCTAGAATACAAGAAGAAGATCAGCAGCATTATGCCAAAATTCAAAAAATGACTATGGCAAACTTTTGCTTCCTGCACTATCATTTGTACTAAATGAACTACCGATGGAAGTCATCAATGAAAGGTGTACCAGTAAATAATTAACACATAATAATAATTAACACATTATGGAGTATATTTAATCGACTGAAACCATTATATCTTATACGATGGAAATTTTTTTCTTTGCAATTCTGCTAGAATCTCTAAAAATTATTGATAATATCGTACATTAAATACGTTCGTGATTACCACTACGAATTTACCGCATTTTTAGAAACAGCACAAGCAGAGGAGTCTAATGAAATAGGGAACAGACGAGGATATGGTCTACAAATATTTAACTTTTCAATTTCATTCGTTTGTTTTTCATTTGAAAGGTGGCATTTTGAACCTGTTCTTAAGGGTTTTATACATTCAGTATTCATGTGTGCAACAGTTGATCGGACAATATCAGAGCGATATATTTCTGAAAAGAAAATAACAGTATTAAGGCATGTTAAAACCCATAGGCGTCGTAAATATTTAATATTGTTCTGAATATGCAAAATATATTTAACTTTTTTCCTCTATTAGCTACAAGAAAAATTTGTCCTATCACGAAATAGAAGATCTTTAAACTGCCAAAGGCTTAAGAAAATATTGAAAGAGTTTATTGTAGCAATTGTAGAATGTTTATTCTTGCAATTGTGGAATAAGCTAATACATAATTCTAATATTATTCTAACATAAGCATGCGAAACCTTACTCGTATCAATATTTTTATAAACTTGATAATAATATAAAAAAAATCAATTATTTATTAAATTTATTTTAAACTCAGTATTATTTATATAATTTATTGTTTTTTCACTTTTAATATCATTAGGTTGAATTTCATGATTTGCTCACGGAGCTTTTTAGATTATTAACACACTCAGACATTGCTCATGTGTCCTTTAAAAATGTGCCTTCTGTCACTCCATTAGACAACATTTATCATCCGAGGGGGAGACTGAAGCAACCCACTATCTGAACTATTTTTATTTTTAATTACTTCAAACATTGAACTCATATAAACATGCTTTATTTTATTTATCCTATTAGATTTAAGTTCTTAAATGCAACCCTAGTTTAAATTCAAAATATAACTACAACCCTGTATATAATCTAAGAATTTTTTCGAACTCTTAATACTATTATCGATAACGATAAACCAATTTTGTAACCCAGAAAAGGGTATAAAAGAGCGACGAAAACACAAGAGTCACTCATTCCGCAATCTCCATTCAAACACGATACATTGCAGTATCCATCTGATAAGATTGCGCTGAATAGTAATAAAGTCGGTCTTTTAAAAATAATCAAGTCGTGTATTTATTTATGAATCGCTACAAATTGCGTAGCAAGGAATTGCAGCCCAACATAGACAACGTTCCATCGCTCAACGAAAGGTCCTCTTTATTGACGCCCAACGAAGTGGCCGCGGACAGCGACATTAAAGCCGAGGAACAACAAAAAGCCGATAGCGACGAATATCTGTCTATTGACGAAAATATGGCGCAGTTTACAGACGCACAATTCAGACAACTCATCCAGCCAATGCAAAGCAATGGTCGTGCTGGATCGTACTCACATTGCACCGCTCGTTTCAAGGGACAGCGAGACGCCGCTGTTGTAGAGGAATTTGTGACTGCCATAACTGTCTATAAAGAAATTGAGTCAATTTCAGACGAAGATGCTGTCAAAGGGTGGATTGGAGTTAAGCACACCGTCACCACATTTGCAGAGGCCATAAAACTCATTAAAAAGACATTTTCGCCACCATTACCTGATTGGCGCATTTTTGGGAATATTTTTGACACAAATCTACAACAAAATGAACATACCGACAGTTTTGTTTGTCAAAAAAGGTTGTTGTTTGCACAGTTGGCATGCCCTGTGTCTGAAGAGGTACAGCTGAATATTGTTTTTGCTTTGCTCAACGCAAGCATTAGAGAGCGTGTGCGCCGTGAAAATGTAAGCACATTTGAGGAGTTGCTGTCTACCTGCAGAGAAGCTGCGTGGACGTTGCTCGAAGCACACACAAGCGAGAAGCCAAAAATAGAGCAAGCAACTGTGAGCTGCCGTTTCTGCCGTAAACCTGGTCACACAAAGGATGAGTGCATGAAATTGAAAAAACAACAAGCACGAGAGCAGCAGCAGCAAAACCAACAAACGCAGGTACAGCCAAAGCAAAATCAACAAAACCAACAACCAAAGCATAATCAAACCCAAAATGTTCAGCAGAAGAGAACACCAACAATAGCGTGCTATGGATGTGGAGCGCCTGGGGTGTACAGATCAAATTGTGCAACATGTACCAACAGCAATCAAAATAGCCCTCAGCCGTTGTCATTTAATACAATTGCCACTGAAATGATTGGTCGAAATCTTCCTACAACACACGTAGAAATATTTGGCTTACTTGGAGAAGCAGTATTCGATACGGGAGCAAAGATCAGCGTTGCCAGTATAAACCTAACTAAAATATTAAAGGAAAATGGATGCCAGTTCCAACAAGTACAAGCCGATGTATGTCTAGCCGATGGTTCAACACGAACATGGGTCGTGGAATCAACGATATGCGACGTTGTGATTGGTGGCAGAAGAAGGAAAATCCGCTTTGTGTGCTTACCTAACGCCACTAAGAATCGCACTCTAATTGGAACGGATTTCATGGAACAATCTGGCATTAACCTTAATATGGCACAACGATATTGGTTTTATGAAGATGAACCAAGAAAGAAACATTCCTTCACCAACCCGTTAGAAATGCAGGCATTTTCTTTAGACGTCAGAGCCCACAACGATTCTCCAACAACCAAAGCGATGAGTGGAATATCGAAGTCCGTTGAATTTGTGAAAGGTAAAAACAAGGTTTCACCCCTGCCATCGTCACCAGTAGTTTTGAGAGAAATACAAAACAATCCTCCGTACTCTCAAAAGCTACCTGTTTCTGCTGCTATGAGACCATCTACGTCATCTGCTATGTATGCAAACACTCAAAAGCTACCTGCTCCTTTGATACCATCCACCTCATCAGTTTTTCAAGCGAACAATGATTATTCTCCTCACTCCATTCAAGATATTTTCCGATCATCTATTCCTGCAGATCAAACCACTCCAAACGATACATCAAAACTGTTTGGACCGCCTGTGAAGACAATTTCAAATGATGGTGATGCATATCTTGACAGTATATTTATACCCCTCTACAATATTGAAATTCGAATGCTAAAGGAGAATAATGCAGTCTCACTCACCGAAGAAAAAAACAGAAACTCGACAATATACTGGTCAGTAATGACGATGTTTTCTCAGAACCAACTACAACTACACCTTTTGCGGTCCATCGATCGGTTGTCTCCATCGAGGAAGAATACACTAAAGGCGGAAATTGAACGTATGCTGAATATAGGAGTCAGTCAGCATGGGCTGCACCAGTTGTTATGGTTCCTAAGAAAAGTGGTGGCATTCGTGTATGTATCGACTACCGTGAGTTGAATGCTATTACCATTCCCGACCGTTATCCGTTACCAAGAGTAGATGATATCCTGCACGAAGCAAAAACTACAAGTTTTATGTCCACCATTGATCTTCAAAGCGGATATTGGCAAATTGGTGTTCACAAAGATGATCAAGAAAAGACAGCTTTCATAACTCCATTTGGAATGTATAAATTCGTCCGTATGCCTTTTGGATTACGAAATGCTCCAGCGACTTTCCAGCGTTTAATCGATCGTCTGAAGACAACCATGAGTGACATAATATTGTTGGCATACCTAGACGACATCATTATTTGTTCCCCTACGTTCGAACAGCATTTGGATGATTTTCGGCAACTATTTCAGCGACTTAGAGAATTCGGCCTAAAGGCAAACTTAGAGAAATGTCGTTTTGCATGTGATGAAGTTCATTACCTGGGACACGTTCTAACACCAAACGGTATAATGACCAATCCTAATAAAGTGACAGCAATTACCCAGCGAAGAGAACCACGTAATGTAAAAGAGCTGATGTCATTTCTACAAGCATGTTCGTGGTACCGACGATTTGTACCGTCCTTTGCAGAAATTTCGAAACGGTTGTCATCACTTACAAAGAAAAATGCTACATGGAAGTGGACTTCAGACCAACAGACAGCATTTGATCAACATAAGAAATTGTTAACCACAGCACCTATTCTCAATCAAGCTGAAGATAACCAAATGTTTGTACTAAAAACTGATGCATGTAGCTATGCTCTCGGTGCAGTTTTACTCCAGGGGAGGGCCCTGATGAGCATCCAATAGAATACGCAAGCAGATTACTGACTGACGCGGAACGCAACTATTCAACCATCGAAAGAGAAGCACTGGCAATTGTTTGGGCAATGCAAAAATTTCGTGGTTACGTCGAAGGATCCCAAGTTAAGCTGATCACTGACCATCATCCTCTGAAGTGGCTAATGTCCATTAAATCACCAACAGGACGCTAGGAAAAATTCTAAAGAAATTAGAGAGAGCCAACTAAATGATCCTGAACTCAAAGCCATAATCGAATGTCTGGATAAAAATGAAGAAGACGAATCATATTGGTCCAAGAGAGGATACTTCATCAACGATGGCGTACTGTATTGCTACGACGACGATGAAACAGAAGAGCCACAACTTGTGGTACCAAAGAGCGAAAGGATGGACATTTTGAAATTTTATCACAACAGTGACACTGCCGGCCATTATGGAATCCAAAGGACTACGCAAAAAATTACAACCCGCTATTATTGGCCTGGAATACGTCGTGACATTGCAAAATATGTTAAAGAATGCATAGAATGCCAAAGGTATAAGGCAACAAATTTGAAACCTGCTGGATTTTATCAGACAGTTGCAAGCAATCAACGCTTTGAAGTAATTGCCATCGATCTATTTGGTCCTCTTCCTGTTACACCTAGTGGATTCCAATGGATTTTTATTACAGAAGACATTGCTAGCAGATGGGTAGAACTGTTCCCATTGCGTGTTGCTACCGCAGGAAATTGTGCCAAAACCTTAATAGACGAAGTCTTCTTACGGTATGGAATTCCAAGGAAGGTAATAAGTGATAATGGCGTTCAATTCGTTTCCGCTGTTATGAAGAAAGTGGTATACTGCCTAAATATTCAACATATTCTGACTCCAGTCTACCATCCCGAGGCTAATCCAATTGAACGAAAAAACCGTGACTTGAAAGCACAGCTGTCCATCTTAGTAGGAAATGATCACGAGTCATGGGACGAGAAACTTTCCAGTATACGGTTTGCGATGAATACTACGTTTTGTCAAAGTACAGAGTACACTCCCGCATATTTAACTTTTGGTCGAGAACTACGAACCGTCGATGATGTACAACATGATTTAAAATTGTAGAATCGGAAAATTTCATTCCGGAAATTACTCCACACCTTAAAACTTTAGCTAATGTCTTCAAGGAAGTTAAAGAAAATGTACATCGCCAGCAGGATCGAAATAAAAGTAATAGCAACAAATTCAGAAGACCGCAGCCTGATTTGGACGTCGGTAGTAAAGTGTTCGTCACAACGCATGTTTTAAGCAACAGTGACAAAGGATTACATCAAAATTCGTTCCAAAACGTGATGGTCCATACACAATCATCGAGCGTAAAGGTGCTACTTCTTATGTTATAGCTCACGAAGACGATCTCTCCTTGCCACTTGGAACTTATCACGCTTCAGCCTTGACACCAGTTGTTGGCGATACTAATGAACAAATACAACCTGTACGGATACTCAGAAGAAGAGGCAGACGCCTTCAGCATCCGAGGGGGAGACTGAAGCAACCCACTATCTGAATTATTTTTATTTTTAATTACTTCAAACATTGAACTCATATAAACATGCTTTATTTTATTTATCCTATTAGATTTAAGTTCTTAAATGCAACCCTAGTTTAAATTCAAAATATAACTACAACCCTGTATATAATCTAAGAATTTTATCGAACTCTTAATACTATTATCGATAATGATAAACCAATTTTGTAACCCAGAAAAGGGTATAAAAGAGCGACGAAAACACAAGAAGTCACTCATTCCGCAATCTCCATTCAAACACGATACATTGCAGTATCCATCTGATAAGATTGCGCTGAATAGTAATAAAGTCGGTCTATTAAAAATAATCAAGTCGTGTACTTATTTATGAATCGCTACAAATTGCGTAGCAAGGAATTGCAGCCCAACATAGCCAACGTTCCATCGTTCAACGAAAGGTCCTCTTTAATCGTTAAATATTTATACACAATCATGCTGCTCAACCCACCGTGTTTCGGCAGCATTAATTCTCAACATATTCTACATAAAGTAGCAGACCTTTTTGGATTTTCTAAAGAATGAGCAAATGAGTAGCTACGAAATAAGGTGGAATCTTTGTAATTAACTTTAAATTGGCCGCATGAATTATAAATTGGCTTAAATTACAAAGGAATTTAATAAAATAAAAACATGTGAAACAGCGATAAGTTCGGCCGGGCCGAACTTTTGATACCCTAAACCATATTTATGCTTACAGATACTTGAAATGAAAATATAGGGAACATAACAAAAAGTGAACCTATAGAGAAACTTCGGGTAATATGGACCACCACGGTAAAAAATAAAAACAAATTGTTTTCACAACATAGTAGATTTGTTGGCAAAATATATTCCAGGTCAAACATTATATATATTTGTATATAAAAATTTTGTTGCATTCTATTCCAAAAAACTCTAAACTGCGAATAAAAAGAACTTGGCGGGTAATGTGGACCAGTATGTGTGGGTAATGAGGATCAGTATGTTTGTATCAGTGGTTTGGTTGTGATAAATTTCAATTTATTGCACTTTTGGGTAACAATGAATGCAAAAATATATGGGTTAATTTTTTGGAATAGCCCCAATTTAAGGGTACCGCCCCATTTGCGGTATTTTGAAGGTCCTTGCTTCATTATCCAACCGAAGCACCTGTAATTTCGCATATCGAGTTTTAGAGGATAGAATACCTCCTCGCATATTAAACGCGCCCATGTTTCGAACTCGTCCTCGTGAAAAGGTCACACTTTTTTATAGTGGTCCACATTACCCGACATTGAATATTTTTATTTAAAAATTTATTTTTATTTAAAAATATTTTATTAAAAAAGGCTTCAAAAATGAATAAAAATTAAGAATCACCGATTGTAATTGCAGCTACACGTATGTATATTTTTGTTAAAGAAATCAAGAAAACCACATAACTTCTTTATATTCGAGAAAAACAAAGTGTTCCACGATTGTGCAAAAACGTTCGACTATTGCGGTAAAAAATGTAAAAAGCACACTTTTACAATCAGAGCTACATTTTCTACTACTACAATTTCAACATTGCAATTATTTATTAAAAACCAAGTTTGATGTTTGTCTTCACAAATAAGGAAAACATTTATTAAGGCGGCATTGACATATTCCAAGCATTTTCTTAGATATGGGGGGTGGTCCACATAAGAAGGATAGTCCACATTACCGAAAGTTACTCTACCGATAATTTTGCAAACCGGTCTATGTAAACCATTATTTACACCAAATACAAATTTCAGCATTTTTTAATGAAAACCCCATAGCGTGGATTGATACTAATAACGCATGGTAGAATATACAATCCTCATACTACTGCAAGCTTTACTATAAGAAGACATCCAGCTCTACTATAAGAAGACCTTCAGCTCTTCAATAAGAAGACCTTCAGCTCTTCTATAAGAAGACCTTCAGCTCTTCTATAAGAAGACCTTCAGCTCTTCTATAAGAAGACCTTCAGCTCTTCTATAAGAAGACCTTCAGCTCTGCTATAAGAAGACCTTCAGCTCTTCTATAAGAAGACCTTCAGCTCTTCTATAAGAAGACCTTCAGCTCTTCTATAAGAAGACCTTCAGCTCTTCTATAAGAAGACCTTCAGCTCTTCTATAAGAAGACCTTCAGCTCTTCTATAAGAAGACCTTCAGCTCTTCTATAAGAAGACCTTCAGCTCTTCTATAAGAAGACCTTCAGCTCTTCTATAAGAAGACCTTCAGCTCTTCTATAAGAAGACCTTCAGCTCTTCTATAAGAAGACCTTCAGCTCTTCTATAAGAAGACCTTCAGCTCTTCTATAAGAAGACCTTCAGCTCTTCTATAAGAAGACCTTCAGCTCTTCTATAAGAAGACCTTCAGCTCTTCTATAAGAAGACCTTGAGCTCTTCTATAAGAAGACCTTCAGCTCTTCTATAAGAAGACCTTCAGCTCTTCTATAAGAAGACCTTCAGCTCTTCTATAAGAAGACCTTCAGCTCTTCTATAAGAAGACCTTCAGCTCTTCTATAAGAAGACCGTGAGCTCTTCTTCTTCTATAAGAAGACCTTCAGCTCTTCTATAAGAAGACCTTCAGCTCTTCTATAAGAAGACCTTCAGCTCTTCTATAAGAAGACCTTCAGCTCTTCTATAAGAAGACCTTCAGCTCTTCTATAAGAAGACCTTCAGCTCTTCTATAAGAAGACCTTCAGCTCTTCTATAAGAAGACCTTCAGCTCTTCTATAAGAAGACCTTCAGCTCTTCTATAAGAAGACCTTCAGCTCTTCTATAAGAAGACCTTCAGCTCTTCTATAAGAAGACCTTCAGCTCTTCTATAAGAAGACCTTCAGCTCTTCTATAAGAAGACCTTCAGCTCTTCTATAAGAAGACCTTCAGCTCTTCTATAAGAAGACCTTCAGCTCTTCTATAAGAAGACCTTCAGCTCTTCTATAAGAAGACCTTCAGCTCTTCTATAAGAAGACCTTCAGCTCTTCTATAAGAAGACCTTCAGCTCTTCTATAAGAAGACCTTCAGCTCTTCTATAAGAAGACCTTCAGCTCTTCTATAAGAAGACCTTCAAAAACAAATTGTTTTCACAACATAGTAGTTTTGCTGGCAAAATATATTCCAGGTCAAACATTATATATATTTGTCTATAAAAATGTTGTTGCATTCTATTCCAAAAAACTCTAAACTGCGAATAAAAAGAACTTGGCGGGTAATGTGGACCAGTATGTGTGGGTA